>NC_037669.1:48799340-48804382 GCF_003255815.1 Theropithecus gelada
GGCGGATCACGAGGTCAGGAGATCGAGACCATCCTGGCTAACATGGTGAAACCCCGTCTCTACTAAAAATACAAAAAACTAGCCGGGCGTGGTGGCGGGCGCCTGTAGTCCCAGCTACTCGGAGGCTGAGGCGGGAGAATGGCGTGAACCCGGGAGGCGGAGCTTGCAGTGAGCCGAGATCACGCCACTGCACTCCAGCCTGGGAGCACAGCGAGACTCCGTCTCAAAAAAAAAAAAAAAAAAAAAAAAAAAAAAAAAAAAAAAAAAAAAAAATGTTGACATGATACTGCTAATCAATGTGTAAAATGCAAGCAATATAGGATGGCCTAGATTTTAAATCAGTCCCAACCTTTTTCATTTGTGGGTTTGTTTGTGTTTGCAGTAGTAGGAGAGGGCACAACACTGCAATGAGGAGAAAAGTACCAGACTAGGAGCTGAAAAGCTCGGCTCTGGTTCGCACTTTACCACAAATGGGCTTTCATTTCCTCTTCTGTAAGATGGGGATAGTCTCCCACAGGGTGGCTATGAGGATCAAATGCAACAACTCATGAGAAAAGCAGTGGAAACTGATAAAACACATGCACATTTGAGGGAGAGTTGCTCCTCTTATTACTGAACTCTGAGAATTCCTCATACCCAAAGCACCCAGGAAAACCATCTAGCATGAGGCCTCAGCAAAGGCCAATCACAGCCTCAGCACTACACAAAAGCCAGTGCAAGGTAAAGAAACCTACAAGGGGGCTGGGCGCGGTGGCTCAAGCCTGTAATCCCAGCACTTTGGGAGGCTGAGACGGGCGGATCACGAGGTCAGGAAATGAAGACCAACTTGGCTAACCTGGTGAAACCCTGTCTCTACTAAAAATTACAAAAAACTAACCGGGTGAGGTGGCGGGGCGCCTGTAGTCCCAGCTACTTGGGAGGCTGAGGCAGGGGAATGGCATAAACCCAGGAGGCGGAGCTTGCAGTGAGCTGAGATCCGGCCACTGCACTCCAGCCTGAGTGACAGGGCGAGACTCCATCTCAAAAAAAAAAAAAAAAAAAGAAACCTACAAAGGCTAAACAACCAATGAGAGGAAAGCAAGGAAAGCAGACATGTGGACATCCTGAGTCACCGCATGGAGACAAAAGGTGGTAAAGGCCTTGTGTGCCTCTACTTCCCGCAATCTCTGATCAGTTTGGGGTCACTGTATAGCTCTATTTCCAGTACTAGCATAGCCACAGGGGTCAGTCTCTTCCCTTTATAGAAATCCCACATGGGCCAATAAGACAAGTATTATCGTCTTCACTTTACTGACAGGACAACAGGTCAATGAAGTGACTGAGAAACCAAGCTTCCTGAGCCCCCTCCCCCAATCCACTCTCTCTCCTCAGGTGGTTACACACCAACATCAGTTCCCATCTGTGAATGATCCACTACGGGTCAGGTCCTTAAGGGCAGGGGTTCTGCAGGTGAAGACAGATTTGAAAAGGTGAAGTCACATGCCTGTGGTACAGTATCCCCCGCTCATCCATGGTTTCACTTTCCAAGGTTTCAGCTACCTGTCATCAACCTCGCTCTAAATATATTAAGTAGGGCCAGGGTGTGGTGGCTCAAGCTTGTAATCCCAGCACTTTGGGAGGCCGAAGCAGGTAGAACACCTGAGGTCGGGAGTTCGAGACCAGCCTGGCCAACATGGTGAAAGACTGTCCCTACTTAAAAAAAAAAAAAAAAAAAAAAAAAACCCACAAAATTAGCCAGGCATAGTGGTTCATGCCTTTAATCCCAGCTACTAAGGAGGCTGAGGCAGGAGAATCACTTGAGCCCAGGAGATGGAGGTTGCAGCGAGTCGAGGTCGTGCAATTGCACTCCAGCCTCAGCAACAAGAGTGAAACCCTGTCTCAAAAAATAAAAAAAATAAAAAATAAAAATATTAAGTAGGCCAGGCCCAGTGGCTCACGCCTGTAATCACAGCACTTTGGGAGACCCAGGTGGGTGGATCACTTGAGGTCAGGAATTTGAGACCAGCCTGGCCAACATGGTGAAACGCCATCTCTACCAAAAAATACAAAAATTAGCCGGGTGTGGTAGTGGGTGCCTGTAATCCCAGCTACTTGGGAGGCTGAGGCAGGAGAATCGCTTGAACCTGGGAGGTGGAGGTTCCAGTGAGCCGAGATCACACCACTCTACTCCCGCCTGGACGACAGAGTGAGATTCTGTCTCAAAAAGACAAATAAAAATATTAAACGGTAGATTCTAGAAAGAATGCGTAAGTTTCAATTGCACATCATTCTGAGTAGCATGACGAAATCTCACACCACCCTGCTCCATCCCACCTGGGATGTCCTTTTTCCAGCGTGTACTGTATCACAGTGCTTGTGTTCAAAGAATCCTTATTTTATTTAATAATGGCCCCAAAGCGCAGGAGTAGCAATGCTGGCATATTGTTATAACTGTTCTATTTTGTTATTAATTATTGTTGTTAATCCCTTACTGTGCTAATTCATAAATTAAACTTTATTACAGGGGTGTGTGTATAAGACAAAACATAGTCTACATAGTGTTCAGTACCATCTGAGGTTTCAGGCACCCACTGGGGGTCTTGGAACGTATCCATTGAGGATAAGATTTAACCTGGTGCTGTGCAATTCTAAAGCTGGCCGGCTTTCCACTATCTCTCCACCAGACACGCTGTCTCAGGATTCTAAGAAACCTCAAGAGGCAAGGTTTATTTTGCAATTAGGATGGTTGTCCCTGGTATCAAGAACAGATTTCTTCAGAAAATCAGCATGACCTAGAACTTCTTTCTTATCTAACAGTCCTTTTGCTATTTCTAATGAAAACTGAAAAAGTCAAACAGACTTTATCCAAATAGGAAAAAAAAAAAAAAAAGATGAGCAGAATTAGACTCTTGATTGGAAGGACTGAGAATGCAAACTTTAACCAGAAACCATTTCCCCTTATCCCGCTCTGCCCCCTCTTTTTGAAGTGCCAGGAGCAGCTACAAAAACAAAGATGACTCCTAGGGCCAGGGGAAGCTTGAGTCAAGGCCAAAGGTCCTGAAATCTGAAGGTCCAGGCCCAAGGGCACAGACTTTACCTCTATGAAGGAGAGATCTGGCAGTATCCCTAGCGAGCAGACAGCCAGCCTGAGAGAGAGATGAATAGAGGGGTACAGTTCCACAAGGCTGACCTCTGCACTGGACTTGAGGCCCGTGAACCTAGTGATCTGCAAAAACGAGTTTACATAACAGGCCTTTGTGTTGTCCCAGATAAGAGTGAGTGGAGGAGCTTCAGAATGTTTTAAGGATTTAGAGCCAGCTGAGATTTCCTGAGGACACTGAGGTGGGGAGGAGGGAAGGTGGGGAGGAGGGAGGGTGGGGGAGGGGCAAATTCAGACCTAATCTGTCTCATCTAGGGAGGAAAACATTAACTGCAGCACTAATATAATATATTATTTATTTATATTTATAAATCCTTGTTTTTAAATAAGAAATGAGTAACACTGATGGCTTCTCAGAGGACACTGGGTGGCTTACGGGACAAACACGGAAGACTTTTCACTATACACCCTTTGAAGTTTTTAAAATTTTGAAATCTATTCAAAAGTAAGTCATGGAAACTTTAAACGCTTTCAAGCATGTTCAAAGTTTTCTGACAACCCTAAGAAAGAGGCAGAGCAAAGACCATTAGTCCCATTTCACAGATGAGGATGCCTGAAGCTCCAAGGAGAAAAAAAATGAATTGCCCAAGTCTGTGGCAGGGTTGAAGCAAGACCCAGAACTTCAGACTCCTAGTCCAGTGCTCTGTCAGAGACTCCACAGTATACAAGACAAGCAGCACCTCAGATTCACTTTATAAATCCAGTTCTCATAGCTACAGCCAAATGCATCCATAAGAACACTGGAAATGACCACCATATACAAAGCCTTACTGACTCGTACAGCAGTGTCTCTGAGCTGTTTGGGTACATCTACATGCTCTGGTTAATAATTGATAAATGTTGATAATAATTGATAAATACCCTAAAACTCTTTAACTGTCAACCCCAATTTTTCTAAAATGCTCCATTCCACATTCTTCTCTCAGTGAATGCAATGGCCACAACTGCATTTTCATTAGATCCATTCACTTTCAGAATCTCAGGGTCATCTTTATGAACTCAGAGCAAATCAGAAGGGTAGTCAAGTAAAAATGAGGACTGGGCTTAGGAGCCAGCCAAACCCTTGGTTTTGCCACAGACTTGTAAGTGACCTAGCCTCAGCTTTCTCTCTACAAAGGAACCAATTAACAGGCACATATTGGACACCATGTGTTTGACACTGGCCCACGGGATCCCTGTGTCTTCAAGGAGCTTAACTTCTATAGGGGGAGATGACAAAAAAAACAAAAAACAAAAAACAGTTAATTTGATGCTCTGGTAAGTGTTATGACCAGATACAATAGAGTTACAGAATAGAGGACCTGGGAGGTCAGGCAAGGCCTCTCTGAAGATGTGGCATTCGTGTTGGGACCTGAATGATGAAGTAGCAGTTACAAGGGGATGTAGAGGCAGAGTATGACAGGTAGGGGAAGAGATACAAAGGTCCCAAGGCAGGGGTGAGCCTGCCATGTTGAAGGGCTAGTGAAGCTGGAGAGCAGGCAGTAAAGGGTAGAGATGGGCCTCTGTCTGCCTCTCCAACTTCATCTCTTTCCAGAGGTCCATCTCTTTGGGGAAGGTGTTTGGAGGTTATTCTGGTTGTAATGGGAAGTGGCTACAGAAATAAAGTAATTTGGCCGGGCGCGGTGGCTCAAGCCTGTAATCCCAGCACTTTGGGAGGCCGAGATGGGCGGATCACGAGGTCAGGAGATCGAGACCATCCTGGCTAACACGGTGAAACCCCATCTCTACTAAGAAATACAAAAAATAGCTGGGCGAGGTGGCGGGCGCCTGTAGTCCCAGCTACTCGGGAGGCTGAGGCAGGAGAATGGCGTGAACCCAGGAGGCGGAGCTTGCAGTGAGCTGAGATCCGGCCACTACACTCCAGCCTGGGCTACAGAGCGAGACTCCGTCTCAAAAAAAAAAA
>NC_037669.1:48804482-48805091 GCF_003255815.1 Theropithecus gelada
AAAAAAAAAAAAAAAAAAAAAAAAAAAAAAAAGAAATAAAGTAATTTGATTAAATCTGTGATTCTCAAATTTTTTTTTTTTTTAGCAGCAGAACTCTTTAGTCAAATAACAAGAAGAACTTCAACATACAACTAGATAAAGGTATTGCTCTGACTGGTTGGGAAACTAGTTAAAGCCCTTCTGACCTTCTCTCTGCCCTCTTGGCCTTTCTCCTCACCTTTCAGTACCTCCAAGCTCACAGGAGCTGGAAAACCACCAGGTGATCCATCTCTAAGCTTCCTCAGCTCTAATAAAACCCAGCATCATTGTAAAGAATCACAGGGAGGGCCGGGCGCGGTGGCTCAAGCCTGTAATCCCAGCACTTTGGGAGGCCGAGATGGGCGGATCACGAGGTCAGGAGATCGAGACCATCCTGGCTAACACGGTGAAACCCCATCTCTACTAAGAAATACAAAAAATAGCCGGGCGAGGTGGCGGGCGCCTGTATTCCCAGCTACTCGGAAGGCTGAGGCCGGAGAATGGCGTGAACCCGGGAGGCGGAGCTTGCAGTGAGCTGAGATCCGGCCACTGCACTCCAGCCTGGGCTACAGAGCGAGACTCCGTCTCAAA
>NC_037669.1:48805402-48838318 GCF_003255815.1 Theropithecus gelada
TCAAGCGATTCTCCTGCCTCAGCCTCCTGAGGAGCTGGGATTACAGGTGCTCACCACCGCACCTGGCTAATTTTTGTAGTGTTTTTTTTTTTGAGACGGTGTCTCGCTCTGTCGCCCAGGCTGGAGTGCAGTGGCCGGATCTCAGTTCACTGCAAGCTCCGCCTCCTGGGTTCACGCCATTCTCCTGCCTCAGCCTCCCGAGTAGCTGGGACTACAGGCGCCCGCCACCTTGCCCGGCTAGTTTTTTTTTTTGTATTTTTTTAGTAGAGACGGGGTTTCACCGTGTTAGCCAGGATGGTCTTGATCTCCTGACCTCGTGATCCGCCCATCTCGGCCTCCCAAAGTGCTGGGATTACAGGCTTGAGCCACCGCGCCCGGCCTTTATTTTATCTTAAATAGATACCACATCTCACTATGCTGGCCAGGCTCATCTCTTGGCATCAAGCAATCTTCCTGCCTCGGCCTCCCAAAGTGCTGGGATTACAAGCATGAGCCACCGCACACAGCCCCGGGAAGGTTTTACACTAAATCCCTGATGTGCACTTGCTTTCCACAGAAAAAACAACAATAAGTTCTGGTTTATCAAGGGTTTCAGTTAAAATCACACTGCTGAAACTACAGAGACAAAAAACAGATTGGGGGTTGCCAGAGGATGGGGTGAAAGGAACTGACTACAGAGGAACAAAAGGAACTTTCTGGGTTGGTGGAAAAATTCTCGATCTTGATTGTGGTGTGGCTGCTTGTCTGTGTACGTTTGTCAAGTTCATAGATCTGTGCACCTCAAGTGGTGAAGGTTTACTGTGTGTAAATCAGACCTCAAAAAACTTGACTTAAAATCACATTGCCAAAAGACTACTCACTCAGAGGCACTTTACAGATGGAGGAGGGAAAACGGCTTGCTCCTGCTGAGGCAACGGACCCCAGGAATCCTGACTCGAAGGACAGTGTTCCCTCAAGTTCATGGCTGCCCAGTTTTAATTTGGAGCCCCTGCAGTGAGTCAGACTTTAGGTTTTCCTGACTGCAAAACGAGGTGGTAAACAATTGCAGAGGCTTCCCCACCACAGACAACGGGATTCTGAAAAGCTGTCCGCCATGGAGGAAAAAATCTGCTTTGGAGTCAGAAAAACTGGGAAAAATATTCCCACTTCTATCACTTCTTAGCTGTGCGCCCAGGCTCCATCCTGTGTGAGTGGGGGTAAGAATTCCCTCCAGTCAGCAGAGAATGCACCTGTAACCCAGCTGATTCCCAACAGCCTCTCAAGGGCAGCAGTTATAACTTGGAGAGGTTTTACCACAGCTACACAGCTCTTCTACTCCCCAGCCCCCAGGCTGCTTCCTAGGAAGGACAATCTGGAGGTAACCATAAGGAAAGGAAATAACGAACTGGCCGGCCCTGCATTATGCATAACCTGTGCACAGTAAACCAGGAGCTCTGCTAGGGCACAGGCTGTAATCTCAACAGGTAAACAGGAACCCTGCCCCCTCCCTGACCACCATCAGCACCGGGCCACCTCAGACACTCCAGGAACAGAACGATAGCTCATGAGGAGGACACCACTGCTCTTTAGCCTGTATTTTCACACTCCCCTTTCCCTGCAGCTGCTGGCATCATCACTGGGTACACACTCATTAACGGACACTCCACCCACTCCAGCTCTTCCCTGGCTATCTGCTCCAAAAGGGTGGTCCGGAGTGACTCAAAGCTGCCTTCTGCACCTTGCTCTTTTCCATCCACGGAGCCCAAAACACAGACCCCAGAAGACGATTAAAAAATAAAAATAAAAAAACTCTCAGGCAGGAGTTTCTGCTTCCCCGTCACATCTACTGAGAGGCACTGTGGTCACATAAAGACTGTTGACTTTTTTCTCCACCGTGGGGCAGGAGGGAGGCAACACCCAGAAATTATCCCAATTTTACCGAAACAAAGACAAAGAGCTACGTATCCTAGCCAAAGGCAACAAGGAACAGGCCTAGAGCCACCTGAGAGGCAGAGCCCAGCAGCAGCAAGGCTCCAGTGACTCCCATATCCCTGGCAGAGATCGTCCCAGCCCTGTGCTCTGAGAGGTGTCCTGAAGATCATGGGGACTGGAAACTATGAAAGCAAGCAAAGATTTCTGTACAGTGCTGTTCAGAAAAGTTACTGAGTGCCTTCAGCCCGGGGTCTCCCGGTTGAATAGGGACTACCTAACACCTAGGTTAAGTAAATCTGATTTCATTCATCGCAAATATTTATCAAACCACTGCCAGGACATTGTGGCAACCACATCCTGCTGTTTTTATTCGGAGCCATTGCCAAAGTTTGGTCCTCTCCCCCACCTTCCGGTATCTGTGAAGTTTTCAGTTTCTATCAAACTCCAGCTGGGGGAGGGAACCGGGGCTGGCCCTAGTCGAGTAAAGTTCCACCACCAGGTCCACAAAGAGACTGCAGGGAGGCGTGGCCAGGCCGGAAATTCTGACAAAAAGTTTTGCCCTCCGGTCCTAGAAGCAACTACTTCCTGATCGCTCCTAGTCCTGAGGTGGGGGTGCAGTTCTCTGGCTGAGTGCCCCGCCGGTGGGCCGAGCTGGAGGCTGCCACTGCGGTGGATGGAGGTGGGGGGTCTGATCTCCGTACTCCGAGGCGCTCCGCTAGTACCTGGAACAGGGGAGTCTAACCCCCTGCCACCCAATGGCTCAAGTTATTTTGGAGCACAGTCCCCCCCAGGGTATGAGCTCCGGAGGGCAGGGCCGCCTCCTCCACACTCCCTCGCCCCTCCTCGCAACCCATGGCCAACGCTTTGAGGACTTGAACCCGGCCCAGACCCCGGGGCCCAGGCCTGCTCCGACCCGAGGAAGGAAAGAGGGGAAGCCAAAGGAAATTTCAGACGGCCGCGGGGTGCGCTGCCCCCGCCCCGCCCGCCGAGGGAGCGCCTTCCAGGGGCCCTGGCCGGCCTCCCACCTTGACCCGCTTGCCCTGGATCTCCAGCGTCTTCATGGTGAAGTCGACGCCGATGGTGCTTCCCTGGCGCTCCGAGAAGGCGCCGGTCTTGAAGCGCTGCACCACGCACGTCTTGCCCACGCTTGCGTCGCCCACCAGCACCAGCTTGAACAGGAAATCGTACTGTTCGTCCGGGTCCCCCGGGCCCGGGCCCGGCCCCGCCATGGCCTAGAGGGAGCCGAAGGGCCGGCGCTCTGGACGCTGGGACCGGCCTGAGCTCACGCAAGCCGCGGGCCGAGCTCCGCCCGCTCCAGCCCGCGGGCCGCCTGGCTACGTGGAGCGGCCGCAACACCTGAACCCCCAGCACTGCCGACCGCCTGCCTCGGCCTCGGCCCCGCCCCACCCTGGCTCACTCCCGCCCCACCCTGGCTGGGTCCCGCCCCGGCCCGGCTCGGCCCCGCCCGGACTCGGAGCCCCGCGGGTTCCGCTCCGCCCCGGATCCGCCAAGCGGGGCCCGCGGCAAAGCTCCGGCCGGTCCTCAACTCCGAGCCAGGCCAGTCCGGCCTGCAGGCCCGCCCCAGCCCGCCCCAGCCCGCCCCAGCCCGCCCCCGACCGCCCCAGCCCGCCCCCGACTCCGCCCCACCCGGGCTCCGCCCTCAGGCCGGCACCCACTCCGCCCCCAGCCCTATCCTCGGGCCCATCTCAGCCCGCCCCCCCCGGTTCTGCCTACGTCCCCGCCCCCGACTCCGCCCTCAGCTCCGACATTGACTCCGTCCCCAGGCCCACTTCAGCGCGCCCAGTCTCGGACCCGACTCTGCCCTCAGCCCGACCTCGACTCCGCCCACAGGTCCACTTCAGCCCGCCCCGACTCCGCCCTCAGACCGAACTCGACTCCGCCCTCAGGCCCACCTCAGCCGGCCCCGACTCCGTCCCCAGCTCCGACCTCGACTCCGCCCTCAGGCCCGCCTTAGCCCGCCCCGACTCCGCTCTCAGCCCGACCTCGACTCCGCCCCCAGCTCAGACCCGACTCCGCCCACAGGCCCATCTCAGCCCGCCCCGACTCCGCCCTCAGGCTCTCCTCAGCTCTTGACTCCGCCCAACCCGACTCCGCCTTCAGCCCGGCCCCCAGCCCGGCCCGGCCCCCAGCCCGACCCCGCCCTTAGCACCCTCGGCCCCTCCTGCATCAACACCCCGGCGCGCCCACACGGCGGATCCGTCTGGCCCACAAACCACTGCCCATCCCGACCCTTCCTCAGCTGGGACTGCAGGTGCTGTCCCGCGCCTCCTGCCCGCCCCCAACCCAGGCCTGATCTGCCTGCCCGGGATCCCCTACCTGCTGCTTCCCAGACCCCCGGTCAGGGACAGACGGAGGCCATGGCAGGAGCTCGGGGCCTGCAGGCCTAGACTTAGAATGACCCCCTCCGGAATGGATCACGGGGGAAGGGGACGACCACAGCACCTGAGTGCCCACTCTGACAGGCGGGCAGTGCAGAGTCCCTGAGAGTGGCGGGGGTCACTCTTCCCAGGGGCGGAAGGGAAGGGAGGGAGCAGGCTGCAGAAGACCAGAATCCAGGCTGGCTACAAAACTGCGGAGGAGGCAAAAATCCTGGTGGGGAGAGGACCCAGGCCCCCATTTCATGGGAAGCTGGGCCAGGAGGAGGAGCTGGGAGCTCTCATCTCCAAAATGCAGCCTAGCAGTGGTTGAAGCAGCTGCCAAACGGCTGGATGACCCAGCTCAGAGCAGCTACAGGCCCATTTGGGAAACTGACCCAGCCAAAAAGCACCAGTCTAGGAAGAGGAACAGAGAAACTTGTGGGGGACTCTGAGGAAGGGGAGACTAGCTCCTGAGTTGGCCCAGTGAACCAGGGCCCATCAAAGAAAGGAGATCCAAACATCTGTAAGAAGCTTATACTAGATCCAATAGGATTGGGATTCCCAGCTCCCAAGATGGGAAGGAATTAACAGCACCCCTTACCCCTCCAGACAGCTCCCTTGTGGCACTCCAATTCCAGGTATTCAACACATTTAATGAATGCCTGCTACAGGCGGGCACTGTCCTGGGGCCTTGTAATGCACCTGTGGACAAAGCAGACAAAAATCCAGGAGAAAAGGGGAGGGTCTTCCAGAAGCTGAAGGAGACTTCAGAGATTAAGTCCCCCAGTGCTACTGTGAGGACCCAAGCCAACCTTTCAGGTCAAGATGGGAAGGGACTGAATAAGCAGTCTGCAAAGGCAGACCCCATGGAGAAGGTAGAAGAGTTGTTTGTTTCTTCTGAAAGTTTGAACTCCACTCTCATGGGAAATACTCAACAGAATCAGGAAACCCCAAAGTGCCACTGAAAAGCAATTGAGAGCCCCGCTTTGGTACACCTGATGGGAGCAGGGAGCTACAGCGGCAGAAATAACCTCCACTCCAGGGTAGAAGTAGATAGGAAATGGGTTGGAAGACTTCTGCATGCTGGGGCTAGCTCAGATCAAAGTACAGAACTCCAGAAAACAAGGCCTGCCCCCAGCTCAGAGCAGCTACCACAGCACAGAATGGTGTGGAATCCAGAAGCCAGGATGAAGCGTGGGGGTAGATGGTGGTTGGATAGCTAACTGGCCTTTCCACTGCTCTAGCCTGGAACTGGTTGGGCTGGGACGGGGGACATGTTGGTCTGAGTACAGATTTTGTCAGAAAACCCAGTCACCACTCCCTTGCCTTTGTGGGGTGATTCTAAAATTGGACTGTGGTAAGGGTTGCACAACTCCACAAGTTTATTGAAATCATTAAAATGTAAACTTACAAAGGGTGGGTTTTATGGTATGTAAATTATACCTCAATAAAGCTGTCTAATATCTGCATTTCCTCTTTTGGTGGTAAATTCCTGAGTAGCATAGTGACATTTTATTTAAAATGGAATCATGCTAATTTGAAATACAGTAATTAAAAATATTTGTTTCATTTAATACATCAAATTTGAAAAAATGTATATTGCAAATTTTTAAAAATAGGTCAAGAATTTAGTTGCTGGGCGCGGTGACTCACGCCTGTAATCCTAGCACTTTGGGAGGCTGAGACGGGCAGATCACAAGGTCAGGAGATCGAGACCATCCTGGCTAACATGGTGAAACTCCGTTTCTACTAAAAATACAAAAAATTAGCCGGGTATGTTGGCGGGCACCTGTAGTCCCAGCTACTCGGGAGACTGAGGCAGGAGAATGGTGTGAACCCAGGAAGTGGAGCTTGCAGTGAGCCCAGATATTGTGCCACTGCCTGGGTAACAGAGCGAGACTCTGTCTCAAAAAATATATACATATATATTATATATATATTATATATAATACATATATGTGTCAAGAACTTTTTTTATTTTATTATTTTTTTATTTTTTTGAGACGGAGTCTCGCTCTGTCGCCCAGGCTGGAGTGCAGTGGCCGGATCTCAGCTCACTGCAAGCTCCGCCTCCCGGGTTCACGCCATTCTCCTGCCTCAGCCTCCCGAGTAGCTGGGACTACAGGTGCACGCCACCTCGCCCGGCTAGTTTTTTGTATTTTTTAGTAGAGACGGGGTTTCACCGTGTTAGCCAGGATGGTCTCGATCTCCTGACCTTGTGATCCGCCCATCTCGGCCTCCCAAAGTGCTGGGATTACAGGCTTGAGCCACCGCGCCCGGCCTTTTTTTATTTTTGAGAACACTCTTGTTGCCCAGGCTGGGGTGCAATGGCACAATCTTGGCTCACTGCAACCTCCGCCTCCTGAGTTAAAGCAATTCTCCTGCCTCAGCCTCCGGAGTAACTGGGATTACAGGCGTGTGCCACCACACCTGACTAATTTTTATATTTTTAGTACAGACACGGTTTCACTGTGTTGGCCAGGCGTGAGCCACCACGCCCAGCCAAGAATTTAATTTTTTTTTTTTTTTTTTTTTTTTTTGAGACAGAGTCTCGCTCTGTCACCCAGGCTGGAATGCAGTGGCACAATCTTGGCTTACTGCAACGTCCACCTCCCAGGTTCACATCACACCATTCTCCTGCCTTAGCCTCCCGAGTAGCTGGGACTACAGGCGCCAGCCACCACGCCCAGCTCATTTTTTATAGTTTTAGTAGAGATGGGGTTTCACTGTGTCGGCCAGGGATGATCTTGATCTCCTGACCTCGTGATTCGCCTGCCTCAGACTCCCAAAGTGCTGGGATACAGGCATAAGCCACCGCGCTTGGCCAAGAATTTAACATTCTTAAAGCTGGTGGGTGTGTTGAATACATTTTAACTGTGTCATTGCCATGCAGTGGCACCATCTCAGAGGGTATCCCATAATGGCAATGTTCCCTGGATCAGACCTCCTCCAAGTGGCTAGAGGGACATTCGTACCTGGTTTTCTCCTTCCTTCTTTCTCCTTTCATCTTTTTCTTTCTACACTTGCCATTATTAAAATACAAACCTACAACACTATCAAACAAGTTTTCTTCTTTTTTGGGGGAAGGGGGTGGGGGAGACAGCGTCTTCCTCTGTTGTCCAGGCTGGAGTGAAGTGGTACAATCATGGCTCACTGCTGCCTCACATCTCCAGGGCTCAAGCCATACTCCCAACTCAGCCTCTTGTACTCGACCACAGGCCTGGGACCACAGGCGTGCGTTACTACATACAGCTAATTTTTTAATTTTTTTGTAGAGGTCGTATTATGTTGCTCAGGCTGGTCTTGAACTTCTGGGCTCAAGCAAATGATACTCTTGCCTTGGCCTCCGAAAGTGCTGGGATTACAGGTGTGCACCACCACGCCCAGCCCCAAATTTTCTTTATGTGGTGATACCAAGGCTAGTGCTGAAAATGTGCCCCCAAGTGAAAAAACACCATGAAGGCCAGATGCCAACCACAATATCCTGTGTCTTTCATACAGAGGTGCTTACTACAAAATATTACAAAATTAAAAGTAGAATTGTGAGGTTCCGTGGTGTAATGGTGAACACTCTGGACTCTGAAAATTAAAAGTAGGAATAAAGCAGAAATCGGCTACAGCAGTCATAAACTTTAGTGCTCTGGCTGGTGCTGACTGCTGGCTGGAAAGGCTCCTCCATAGACAGCTCTCTGCACTCACCTGGTGACTAGAGAAAACACAGGCATCCACTCTCTCTCCTCCCAGAATCCCAAATGTCATAAACATGGGCAAATGAGCACCTCCACTCTCACTGCTTCTGTTGATAGCACTGGTCTCACACTTGAGGATCTGACTCAAAATACAGGGGTTAGCACCTCAGCACCCCAGCTCACACCTCCACTGCTAGCCCCCAACCAGACCCAGCCATCCCCTAGAGGATCAGATTGGCTTCCTCCCTGGTCTGTTTCAAATTCCCCCAGCACAACCCCTACCCTCAACCCATCTGCTGTTAGAAGGGATCTTACAAAGGCATCCCCTGCTCAAGCAAGTTCAGTGCCAAGTCCCAGACCCTCAGGAACGTGCACACGTTTAAGGTTCCACTTCTCCCAACATCATCTCCTCCCCTCAGCCCCTCACCTGATTTCCCAGCCCCTCAAACACACATTTTTTACAGACTTCTACCCTGGTCCAGCTAGAGAGAACTGTGAACAACTCTGCCCTTTCCATGGCTCATTTTGTTGGAAAAGAAACCCAGGCTCAGGGACTGCATGACCTGCTAAAAGCCCTAGGCGTTGCGGCAGAGAAGCAGGACTAAGAGCGCCACGCCAGCCCTCCACGGACACTACCCTCTGCATCCTTTCGGGTGGAGCAGGTGGGCAGCAAGTGTGGAGATACCAGAAGGGGCTGGGTGCCACTGCCCACTCCTGTGGATTCCTCTGCTTGCTAGTCAGCTGGGTGTTGGGCCAGGCCTAATGTCCATCCAGGTGGGTTCCTGCTTTCAGTGCTGCGCAGTGAGCAGGGTGAGGACCCCCACCTCGGCTCCAGAACCTGCCAGTGTTTCAGGGAATGGGGTGGGCATGTGCAGGACTGCAGGGTGAGCGCAGGGCAAGAGGAGAAAGGTTTTCATTTCTTCCTTGTTTATAAATTGCCCAAGGGCAGGTGGGGTCAGCCGGTTGGGGATGCAGCAGGAGGAGGTCCAGGAGGCCTGGGTGGGCATGCTGTGACTAGTCTTAAAGCAAAACAGGAGGGAGGTGGTGTGTTTTAGACAACGGAGGACACACTGTGTGAGGGAAGAAGGAAGTTAATGGAAACGTGACTACGAAAAAGTAGCTTTTCGGGAAACCACAGGCAGAGTCAAAGCTAATATAAACCATTCAGCAGATTTTATTAACCAAACAAAGCCTCCTGAGACCGGCCACAAGCTGGGAAAAGATGACCACACCCACCCAGCCAGCTTCCCCCACCTCCAGCTGTTTCCAGGCCTAGGACTGGAGCCCTGCTGAGACCTTGTCCCACATCTAGGACCCTCTAGGGCCGTTGGGCACAGACAAGTAGCAAGGGTTTCTGCCAGGAATACCTAGAGGATGTCCAGCTGGGTGCTTCTCCACTCTCAGCCTGTTTCCTCAAATGTGGGATCCTAACCCCTAGCCAGTTTGCATCCCGGGGAGCCGAGAAGAGATCCCAGGAGGGGAGTGCTTTGTACACTGAAGGCCTGGAACAGGGGACTGGAGGAGGAAGGCCCAGAGCCCAAGCTTTCAAGACAGGCCTGGTTCCAAGCACCTGTCATCCTTCCCAGGGAGAAGGCCTGATGTCTGAATTCCCCATTCTCTTCTGAATGCCAGGAAGCACCTGAGTGTGCCCCTTGGAATACAAACCCATAACCAGGCCTGTCTGAGCCTGGCCACCCCCACACTCCCCAGAGGCCTCTGCCCAAACCATAGGACTGCCCAGACCCCAGAGCAAACTCAGACAGCACAGGTCACTCCTTGACTTCAAAGTATAAAAGCTGAGTCTGGGGCCCAGAGGGTCTTGCTCAAAGTCCCCACGATGTTCACTCCTGAGCCCCCACCTGCAGACCCAAGCTGGGTGCTGGGTCCCAGAGGTGAATCTGCCTTGCTCCCTCCAAGGGCTCCCAAAGCTCCAACCTGCACCCCTCTCCTCCCTGCACACATTTGCCTCCGGGCTCAACTGAGGGCTAGGATTGGACAGCCCCACCCTCAGGGAAGCCAGGAGGCAGGGGGGCCCTTCCCTGTCCTCACCTACACCCTGGCTACTCCCATCCCCACCCAGCCCACCCACCTGCCAGGGCCTCTGCCCCAGCCTCCTCCTGACTTGGTAATACCTGGGCCTCTCCTTGTGGCCGCAGAGAGCGTCCTCAAGCAAGTCTGCTAGCCACTAGGTCTCCACTCCCTCACTCAGACCCTTTCCACAGTCCTTGTGGCCCTCGGACTCCTTAGAGAGGGCCCAGCACTGGCCACTCTCCCGACTCAGCCACACGAGGCTCTGCCACCTTCAGACTGAGCTGCTCCCCGTAGACCGACCATCCCAGGCCTTCTGCTGTGTGATGGGCTTCTCCAAGCCAAGAGTTCCTGTTCCCAAACAGCCTGAGCTGGAGCCCCAGGCCCCAGGAACAGCTATCTGGCCCTGACCCTGAGCTCCTAGACACTCCCATGACCCTGCAGAGGGCAGGAGGCCAGGCCCCATCTTGCCCAGGTGCTGCAGCTGCTGACCATGGTTCCCCACTGGAGAGCTTAGTCCCAGTTCAGAGGAAGCTCTGGACTCAGTTTGTGTCCACTGTGTGCTCTCAGCAGGCCACAGTGCAGCCCACAGTGCAGCCCACTGCAAGGAGCCCTGTCTACAGCTGTGGCCACAGATGCCACAGTGGGTCAGCTCACTCCCACCGAGGCTCCTGGGATCTGGTCCTGTCCTTGCCACACTTGGGACTGGGGCTTCAGGGACTCCCCTGCAGGAAGGCAGTGCCCCTCAGTGACTGGCTACACATCCTAATGCCACTGTCACCTCAGAACAGTTGGCCAAGGGAATAAGCTGAAGACCTGGAGGTTTCCCTTTCTTATAAAAATCTTTAATAAAAATAGGTTTCTGCAGAACAGGTTATAAAACAGGAGTAGCAAACTCAAATTCCTGCCACCCAGGCAGGAGCGAGTGGAGCAGGTGGAGCGGGGCTCACGGAGAGCCCAGAGCAGCGCCCAACACAGATGGACCTGGTCATTGACCTGTGGGGTGCATGTTCAGGGCTGACATATCATCTCCTTTTTTTTTTTTTTTTGCGACAGAGTCTCACTCTGTCGCCAGGCTGGAGTGCAGTGGCACGATCTCAGCTCACTTCAACCTCTACCTCTCGCATTCAAGCGATTCTCCTGCCTCAGCCTCCCAAGTACCTGGGACCACAGGTGCCCGCCACCACGCCCAGCATTAGAATAATTTTTTTGTATTTTTAGTAGAGATGGGGTTTCACCATGTTGGCTAGGATGGTCTCGATCTTTTGACCTTGTGATCCGCCTGCCTCGGCCTCCCAAAGTGCTGGGATTACAGGCGTGAGCCACCACGCATGGCCACATCATCTTATTTTTCAAGAGAAGATTTGTCTTTTAGAAAATTTGCATTTTTTAAAATTATACTTTGGTCTGCAAAAAATTGCATTTTTAAATGTTTGCCACTAATTGATTCTTCTCTCCTCAAAATCACAATGCAAGGCAAAATCAGATACAGGCAGCCAGTTCGCAACCTGTTGTATACACTCCACAATAAAAATAAACGGATCCACACAGTAGCAAAATATGTGTACAAAACCTACCAGGAAGACCAGGGACAGACCCTTACCGTCGAGTCAGCATGAGATAAGGAGAGGGAAGGAAGGCTGAGAATGGGGCTCAGCACTAGCCTGCCTGTCTGCAGCCCTGGGTCCTGAGGTACCACTGGGGGACGGAAGAACTTCAAGGAGAGCCCCAGCTGGGTCCTAATACCCCAGGAGCCTTCTGGCTTCTTCACTTTGGGCCTGCAGAGTCTCGCTTGCATACTTCTGGAGGAGTTCCATTTTCTTTCTTCGTACCAGTGCCTCCTCAATCTGTGGAAATTAAGAGTGCAGGGCTCACTCCTCAGCAAAGCCCTCCAACCCTTGCCAGACCCAGCCAGGAGGAAGTCCCTGAGGGAGAAGTCCATGAGGAGACTGATTTAAATACCCAGAATAGTCTCCAAGAGCCATAAGTCCCTCCCATTGGAAACATTTGAACAACAGAATGGCCTAGGGCAGAGGGTCCTGCCTTTTTTGGACCTCACACCCTGAGCACAATGACAGGTGTCATGTGGTCACGACCCTGAGCTGCCCTGATGGGTAGGAAGGACAACAAAAACCCACTGCAGTGCTCTGTGCAGTCTGCTTTGGAGAAGCCCCTGGCGCCCAGGCAGCTCTTAGCTGTGGTCCTACCTCTTGCTGCGAGGGAACGGGGACGTGAGCAATGAACTTCTGCTGTCCGTCATCCCCTCCTTTCTCCTGGCTGCCTTCCTCATCCGACTACAAACAGAACAAGCGAAAGTCCATCAGTAGGCGCCCAGCTAGATAAATGCTGGCAACTCTATAATATAAACACACTATTTAAAAGAAAAAAAACTATTTAAAAGAAAACTATTTAAAAGAAAAAATGCAACTATTTAAAAGAAAAAAAAAATAAGAAAGTTCTATACTTACAGAAAGACACTTGAGCCACAAGATTAAGTTAAAAAAACCACAGAACACGGTGTACATTACGCTACCTTTTGTCTAAGGAGGAAATAAGAATAGAAACTACTGATGGCAGTGAGAACAAGGTAGATGAGGAACACGGAAAGAAAAGAGAATCTTCGTGGAATATCTTTATATACTTTTTCACTTTCGAACTTTGTGAATGTTATCACTATTTTTAAAAATTTAAATGTAAAATAATGCACCATGTATAAAAAAATAATCAACTCAGAGGTTGCCTATGAGTCAATACAAAGTTCTAATAACAAAGAAAACAACATGGACTTGGAAAGAGAAAGGGTCTTGTGGCGAGTCGGAAGTCCACTGTTTGCTGGGCTCTGCCAGACACCGTGCACGACCCGTTCCCTGACTGGTTCCCAGTGGGGGTGGCTTGAAAAGCCTCTTGAGGAACCTCTCATCCACTGTTGGCACTTGGAGAAACTGGTTGTATCTAACACTAAACACACACTTACCCTGATCTGGTGGTTCCACTCCTCAGCATGTACTCAAGAGAAACACTGCACGGGAACAAGAAAATTCCCAGCAACCCTATCTGCCAAAACCCCAAGCTGGACACAACACAAATACCTACAAACATCAGACACAAAAGAGTACACATGACTCCACATATGTAAAGTTCAGACACAAGTGAAACATATGGGTCATGAGAGGTCAGGAGGGTGACCCCTGAGGCAGTAGTGAGCTTCTGGCGTTGTGGTCCTGTTCTGTTTCTTCACTGGTATTTGCTATGTGTGTGTGTTCACCCTATGAAAGTCCAGTGACCTACACATTTAGCAGGTGTGTACTTTTCTGTATACGGAACAACACTCAGCAGTGAAAAGGAATGAACTATGGAACTCAACAACCAGAGGGATGGCAAGGGAATCATGCTGAGTGTCAAGGCCATCTCGAAAGGTGACCCACAGCATGATCCCATTTATAAAACATTCTGAAATGACAAAATCAGAGATGGTTGGGGTTCAGCTAGGGCAAGAGATGGTGAGGACAGGGAGGTGTGAACTGTGAAGGGGTGGCACCAGGGATCTTTGTGGTAAGGGGACAGTTCCCAGGCTGGAGTGCGGTGGTGTAATCACAGCTCACTGCAATCTCAACCCCCTGAGCTCAGCAATTCTCACACCTCAGCCTCCTGAGGAGCTGGGACTATAGGCATGTCCAACCACACCCAGCTAATTGTTTTTATTTTTGGTAGAAACAGGGCCTTATTGTGTTGCCAAGACTGGTCTCAAACTCCTGAGTTCAAGCAATCCTCCTACCTCAGCCTCCCAAAGTATTAGGATTACAGGCGTGACTACCACCCCTGGCCAGTTCTGTATCTGGATTGTCATGATGGCCACATGGATCTCCACACATGGAGACAAATGACACAGAACTTTACATATTCATTATGCCAACGTCAACCTCCCAGTTTTACTACTGTGCTAGAACTACATGAGATAGAAACATTGGGGGAAATGGGTGAAGCATACACAAGATCTCTCTGCACTCTTTGCAACTTCCTGTATCTCTGTAATTATTTGAAAAGAAAAAAAAAAATTCTGCTGTGGGTTTCCACTGCTCTTCCCCACAACGCCAGCTCTCCATCAGCCTCCACTCACACCCAGCACCCACTCTCTGAACTCTAGCACACTGGGCTGTCCTTTGTCTCTCATACTCATCACAGGATCTCTCAGCACACGATGTGCTCCTGCTGGGGCGTATTATCTCCTCCTCCCTTGGTTAAGTTCCCTGGATCGTCCTAATCTCAGCTGAGGGGTTAGCTTCCCAGCAGAGCGTCTGCAGGCTGTCCCTGCACTAGGCTCTATTGAGGGACTGCTACTCACTGTCTCTCTTACTGGACTGCCTCCCCCTGGACTAAGAGCTACACACCAAGCCTCTGTACCACTATGCCCCTGTACCTGGAAAGGGGCTGGCTCACAGGAGCCATGAATTAAACATCTGCTGAGAGAGCAAATGATTATTTGTACCTAGAGGAAATCCTCCTAAGGCATGTTGCCATCCTGCTTCAGACCTGCACTGAACTCCACTGGTGGCCCAGCTGGACATGAGCAGGAACATCAGGCCTGTTACATCCTGTGTGACACTGACTAAGTCACTAAACCTGAGCCTGCTTCTTCACCAGTGGTGTCTCAGCAAGCTCCTTATGTGGAACCTGAGCCATCATCCATGTGTGGGTGATCCCCTCCCCTCTCTCAGTCCAGCAAATCAGATCCACCTGGATCTGTGCAGGCAGCAAGGACTCCAAACAGAGGGCCCTGCAGAAGAGCTCTGCCTGGGAGGCAGAGATTTCAAATGCTGAGTTTTCCTTGTTTCAGAATATCTCCTCTAATGCAGTGAAGTTTTGGTAATGTTTCATAGAAAAAATAAAAGGTGTAGCACAGACAGATATATTAAGATTACTTACATGGTGGTTCTAATAAAAAGTAGTAACTAAGATATATAATGAGTGTTTCCTATAGATCAGAAAATATGCAAAAGGTCTGAAAACATGCAAGGATTCCCCCACCATGACCCTCTGGGTTTGTTTCCATCTGTAAGATGGGGTGTTAGGGCCAGACACAATGGTTCACGCCTGTCATCCCAGCACTTTGGGAGGCTAAGGCAGGCGGATCACGAGGTCAGGAGTTCGAGACCAGCCTGGCCAATATGGTGAAACCCTGTCTCTATTAAATATACAAAAATTAGCCGGGCATGGTGGCACTCGCCTGTAGTCCCAGCTACTCAGGAGGCTGAGGCAGAAGAATTGCTTGAACCCAGAAGGCAGAGGTTGCAGTGAGCCAAGATCATGCCACTGCACTCCAGCCTGGGTGACAGAGCAAGACTCAGTCTCAAAAAAAAAAAAAAAGATGGGGGTGTTAGACTACAGAAGAGCGACTGGCACTGCCACGTGAACAGAAGTGATGAGGTCATGGGCTAAAGCTCATGGCTTCCTCTGTGTTTATCAATCTAATTCCCGGGTATGCAGGAGGGCCTGTCTCTAAGAAGGAAGGAAGGAAGCCCTTGTGTAAAGCATGGCCAGCAGGGCACTCTCATGGCTGCTGCCTCCTGAAACCCTCCTGTAATCTCACGAGTGTTTTCACAGCCATCCTGCAGGTGAGCAAGCTGGGCTGTGAACCCTGACTCTATGTTTTGGAGCCAAGCTTCCTCCCTGCCATACTTCATGGCTTGGAGCAGATGGCAGTGAGTGCCAGAGGTGACCAATCCCAATACCTCCTCCTCGGTGACTGCATAGATGTTGATCTCTTCCTCCTCTTCCTCCTCCTCTTCCTTTTCTCCTCTTGCCAGCCGAGCCTCTCTCTCTGCTTTCCACTTTTCCACTAACTCGGCTCTGACTGAACACAAGAGAGGGTAGGTGCTATTTATTTCAGTCTCTAAATGAGCTTTCAACACTATGCAGGGAAAGGCCAACACTATGCAGGGAAAGTCTAGACATCCCCTCTAGAAAGGGACACCCTTCATTCTGCCCCCATGAGTGGAAATGGATGTGAGGCATGGTAGTCCTACAACAGCTCTGGCTTTCAGTCACTTCAAAGCAGATTTTTAGGGAACATTCCCAAATCCTCCCCAGTTCCACAACCTGAGTGGCTTCCCAACATGTCCACATGAAAACAGAGAAGGCAGGGGCAGAGCATGCTAGAAATCAGCTCCAGCTCCAGACCACTTGCTTCCAAAGTCCTGGCTTGATGTGTCACATGGGCACTGGTATTAGCACGAATCCAGATGGTGACCTCCTAGCAGACAGGGACTGGTCAGACTTGGCTCTCATGGCTTCCCCAACCTTTATCTCTGGCCCATACAGCCTTGACTGCCTCACAGGGATCAGGGAATTAACAGACCATCACACCTGAAGACCATTAGCAACAAAGAAAACTCCCTTCTGGCATAAAGCACTATTGAAAATCCTGTTTTCAAAGGAGACAACAGAAAACAGATGCCATCTATTCTAAAATAAAATGCCCAGAGACCTACGTTTCTTTTCATATTCCTGTTCCAAAGGCACAATAACACCATCATCTTCATCTAGGTAACCATAGTACTCAAAATCGATTGCCTTCATGAGCTCAGCACGTGTCTTTCTGGGAGGAGGAAGAGCTATAAGAAACGGAAACAGAGCTGAGTTTCCAAGTCACAATCACACTCCAGCAAAGCTGTCTCCTGATGCAACGCTACACAGCCACATGGCACGTATGTTCATGAAAATACCGCATAGGCGCGGTGGCTCGCGCCTATAATCCCAGCACTTTGGGAGGCCGAGGCAGGTGGCTCACGAGGTCAGGAGTTCGAGACCAGCCTGACCAACATGGTGAAACCTCGTCTCTACTAAAAATACAAAAATTCGCCAGGCGTGGTGGTGCGCACCTGTAATCCCAGCTACTCAGGCTGAGGCAGGAGAATCGCTTGAACCCCGGAGGCAGAGTTTGCAGTGAGCCGAGATCACACCACTGCACTCTAGCCTGGACAACAAAGCAAGACTCCATCACAAAAAAAGAAAATACCATGGATAGGCACTTTTCTATATTATTCATGGGATTATTTAAGTGGTAGAGCCCTTTTTAAATTCAGTACTTGAACCCATTAGTCCATTTAAAAGCAACCTACCTAATTAAAAAACAAAACCAAGCTCGGCACGGTGGCTCATGCCTGTAATCCCAGCACTTTGGGAGGCCGAGGCAAGAGAATCATGAGGTCAGCAGTTCGAGACCAGCGTGGCCAACATGGTGAAACCCCATCTCTACTAAAAATACAAAAATCAGTCAGGCATGGTGGTGGGCCCCTTTAACCCCAGCTACTCCAGAGGCTGAGGCAGCAGAATCACTTGAACCCAGGAGGCGGAAGTTGCCGTGAGCCAAGACCGTGCCATTGCACTCCAGCCTAGGCGATAGAGCCAGACTCCGTCTCAAAAAAAAAAAAAAAAAAAAAAAAAAAAAAGAAGAAAAAAAAAGAAATCCAGGCTGGCTGCAGTGCAAACATAAGATAGCAAAAAGCTTCATGGACGAAATATGCATCACATTATTATTTATGTAAGAGAGAAAACTTGGAAATAACCTAGGATTGTAAATTGCAGAATATGTATGGGATGGGATATCCTGCAGCCCCTGTAATGCTAATTCACAAAGTATTTTAGTAACACAGGAACTGTCATAATGTTTAATGAAAAAGCATGACAAGAAACATAAGTAAATAAAAAAGACAAAAGAAACTATAAACAAACAAAAAAGATAGATGAGAAAGCCCTAAAGAAGATACTTTCAGACTAGGACTATTATCCAGAATATTCAAGTAATTCTTTTTTTTTTTTTTGTAATGGAATTTCACTCTTGTTGTCCAGGCTGGAGTGTAATGGCATGATCTCGGCTCACTATAACCTCTGCCTCCAGGTTCAAGTGATTCTCCTGTCTCAGCCTCCCGAGTAGCTGGGATTACAGGCACCCGCCACCACACCCAGCTAATTTTTGTATTTTTAGGAGAGATGGATTTCACTTGTTGGCCAGGCAAGTCTCAAACTCCTGACCTCAGGTGATCTGCCTGCTTAGGCTTCCCAAAGTGCTAAGATTATAGGTGTGAGCCACTGCGCCCGGCCAAGTAATTATTGAAAATGAAAAAGAAAATGACAACCAACCAGATTAGTCAAAGAATAAAAGCTGGCCAGGCGCAGTGGCTCATGCCTGTAATCCCAGCATTTTGGGAGGCCAAGGCAGGTAGATCACCTGAGGTCAGGAGTTCAAGACCAGACTGGCCAACATGGCAAAACCCTATCTCTATTAAAAATACAAAAATTAGCCAGGCGTGTTGCCAGGCGCCTATAATCCCAAGCTACTGAGGAGGCTGAGGTAGGAGAAACACTTCAACCCAGGAAGCAGAGCTGGCAGTGAGTCGAGATCGCACCACTGCACTCTAGCCAGGGCAACAGAGTGAGAGTCCATCTCAAAAAAAAAAAAAAAAAAAAAAGAGAAAGAAAGAAAAAAAAAAACTGGAAAGTAAAGGTCTGCAATGGAGGAATTGTTAGGTCAGGTATGGTTAATCCATACCATGATACTCTTTAATCCTTCACATCCACTAACAGAGTTCTAAGTACATTTGTGGGAGGATACTAATGGCTATCACAACACAACAGTTATGAAAGAGCCACTGTCATTTGGCAGGCCTCTATCTATCACCCCACTGTTGGTAACAGCAACTCTGCCCACCCCTCTGCCACTCTTGGGCCACGTCATGTAAGTGGTGGTCATCATGCTGGCTGGAGCCAGGAGATAGTGCAGGTTGAAGCCTGGCTGGCTCAGAGTACTGCATTCCTCCTGGCCACAGGGGCTGGTATATGGATGATGGCATTATAATCCAATCAAAACCAACTACACTCAGTCTGGGAATTTTGCTTGAGCTGCTTGGGAGAAAAATCTGTTGCTGAGAGAACAAGACCTAAGTCGATGACAGATGACTGCCACAAGTGGAAAGCCAGGCAGAGAAAGAAGTTTACACAGTGGAAGTCAAAACTGCAACACAAAGAAATGTGAGCTACATTCAGCCATGCCTGAAGGCAAACTATCCTGGGATTTCCTTGGGGTTAAGTCATCTGTCACTTATACTGATGAAATAAGCATGTAACTGCCTGGAAACGGGACTAGAAGAAGGCTGAGTGCAGGGGTTCATGCTTGTAATCCCAATGCTTTGGGAGCCCGAGGCAGGAGGCCTGCTCGAGGCAAGGAGTTCAAGAATTACTAGACAACATAGTGAGACCCCCATCTCTACAGAAATTTTAAAAAATGTCAGGGGTGGTGATACATGCCTGTACTCCTAGCTACTCAAGAGGCTGAGGCAGAAAGATGCCTTGAGCCCTGGAGTTCAAGGCTGCAATGAGCTATGATTGCACCACTGTCTTCCACAGCCTGGGTGACAGAACAAGGTCCTGTCTTTGAGACAGAGTCTTGCTCTGTCGCCCAGGCTGGAGTGCAGTGGTGCAATCTTGGCTTACTGCAACCTCTGCCTCCCGGGTTCAAGCAATTCTCCTGCCTCAGCCTCCCAAGTAGCTGGGATTACAGGCATGCACCACCATGCCTGGCTAATTTTGTATTTCCTTCTTTTTTTTAAAGACAGAGTCGTGCAATGGCGTGATCTCAGTTCACTGCAAGCTCCACCTCCTGGGTTCATGCCATTCTCCTGCCTCAGCCTCCCGAATGGCTGGGATTACAGGAGCCTGCCACCATGACCAGCTAATTTTTCGTATTTTGTTTTAGCAGAGACGGGGTTTCACTGTGTTAGCCGGGATGGTCTTGATCTCCTCACCTTGTGATCCGCCCACCTCGGCCTCCCAAAGTGCTGGGATTACAGGCGTAGCCACCACGCCCGGCCTGATTTTGTATTTTCAGTAGAGATGCGGTTTCACCATGTTGGTCAGGCTGGTCTTGAACTCCTGACCTCATGTGATCCACCCTCCTTGGCCTCCCAAAGTGCTGGGATTACAGGTGTAAGCCACCATCATTATTATCATTTGGTATGTTCCTTTCTGGCCTAAAAAAAAATTTTTTTCTTAAGGCCGGAAAGGAACATACCAAATGATAATAATGATTATCAGTTACCTCTAGGAGGGGCACTGGGATGAGGGTAGAGGTAAGAGGACTTTAACTCTATCTGTACTATTTGAATTATAACCGGTAAAATTGACTTAAGCATTTTCTTTCTAAAACAAAAATCTTTTAAAGAGATGACAAAAAAGGAAAAATAAATTTAAAAATCCAAAAATCTATGACTGGAATAAGCAAAAATATATGTAGAAAAATGTAAATGCAAAAAACCTAACATATAGAGCATAATCACAAAGTAGGAGCCGCCCCAGTATAATCCTTTAGAAACTGGAAGGAACAGCCAGGTGAGGTGGCTCACTCCTGTAATCCCAGCGCTTTGGGAGCACAAGACAGAGGCCGAGGTGGGCAGATCACAACATCAGAGTTCAAGACCGGCTGGAAGCAGTGGTTCACGCCTATAATCCCAGCACTTTGGGAGGCTGAGGCGGGTGGATCACTAGGTCAGGAGATCGAGACCATCTTGGCTAACATGGTGAAAGCCCGTCTCTACTAAAAAATACAAAAACTTTGCCAGGTGTGGTGGCAGGCACCTGTAGTCCCAGCTACTCAGGAGGCTGACGCAGGAGAATGGTGTGAACCTGGGAAGTGGAGCTTGCAGCAGTGATGTGAGATCGCATCACTGCACTCCAACCTGGATAACAGAGCAAGACTCCATCTCAAAACAAAAAAAAAAAAAAAAAAAAAAGAGCTCGAGACCACCCCGGCCAACATAGTGAAATCTCGTCTCTACTAAAAATACAAATTAGTACCAGGCACGGTGGCTCACGCCTGTAATCCCAGCACTTTGGGAGGCCAAGGCGAGCGGATCACGAGGTCAGGAAATCGAGACCATCCTGGCTAACACGGTGAAACCCCGTCTCTACTAAAAGTACAAAAAAAGAAAAAGAAAAAGAAAACAAATTAGCTGGGCATGGTGTCAGACGCCTGTAGTCGGGAGGCTGAGGCAAGAGAATGGCGTGAACCTGGGAGGCAGAGCTTGCAGTGAACCGAGATTGGGCCACAAACCCGGGAGGCAGAGGTTGCAGTGAGCCAAGATCGCACCACTACACTCCAGTCTGTGCAACAGAGCAAGACTCCGTCTCACCAAAAAAATAAACAAATAAAAATAAATAAATAAATAGAAAGAAAGAAACTGGAGGGAACAATGTCCTAATGTATTAACAATCATTACATATGAGGTGTGAAAATGTGAGTGGTCTTTTTCTGATTTTCTGTATTTTACAACTTACTTTTTTGGTTTAAGATGGAGTCTTGCTTTGCTGCCCAGGCTGGAGTGCAGTGGCACAATCTCGGCTCACTGCAACCTCCACCTCTCAGGTTCAAGCGATTCTCCTGCCTCAGCCTCCTGAGTAGCTGGGATTACAGGTGCCTGCCACTATGCCCAGCTAATTTTTTTTTTTGTATTTTTAGTAGAGACAGGGTTTCACCATGTTGGCCAGGCTGGTCTGGAACTCCCGACCTTGTGATTCTCCCACCTTGGCCTCCCAAAGTGCCGGGATTACAACCATGAGCCACTGTACCTGGCTATAACTTCTCTGCAATAAAAAATACATTGCTTCATAATTAATGGCACAATATTTAAACTCTGAATTATTTTTAAGTGATGGCAGCGACCTATACAAAACTAGTTTTGGAATAACGAATTTTAAAATAAGCAGGGTTTAATAAAAGTAGAACTATATTTTTAAAAAAAAAATAGAAAAATAAACTAAAAGGAGACACAACAAAACGCTAATAATGGTGAGAATACTGGCATCATTCTTCTCTGCCTCTCATACTTTTTCCTATGAAGTGCTGACTACCTTTCTGAAACACAAAATTAAAACAGACTAAAACTCCAGACTAACAGTTTCAAATTATATTCTGGAGGTTTGGCTGAAAGAAGGAGGAGAGGTGGAGGTGCCCTACTGGATTCACACAAAGCAGCTCCACTTTTCTCCTTTTTTTTTTTTTTTGAGATGGACTTTCACTCTTGTTGTCCAGGCTGCAGTGCAATTTTGTGATCTCGGCTCACTGCAACCTCCACTCCCCAGATTCAAGCGATTCTCCTGTCTGAGCCTCCTGAGCAGCTGGGATTACAGGCATGCACCACCATGCCCAGCTAATTTTGTAAGTTTAGTAGAGACGGGGTTTCACCATGTTGGCCAGGCTGGTCTCAAACTCCCTACCTCAGGTGATCTCCCCACCTCGGCCTCCCAAAGTGCTGGGATTATAGGCATGAGCCACAGCGCCCGGTCTCGCTTTTTTCCATTTTTACATGTTAGGGTTTGGCCCAAGATTTTATTTGTTCATTGGTTATCATTTTTTCAACTAATAAGTAACTGAAACATGAACCGGATTCAATGAACTTCAGAACCTGCCCCAATCGTTCTGGGAAACTTCAAATAAGGAAACTCCTTGTCCAGACTGACAGATTAGCACCTGCCAAAGGCAGAATCCTGCACCAGCCAATCCTGGGCGCACTTTCCAGCCCCAGTTGTATGTCATGGGCCTATGATTCCATCCCATTTCTTAAGAATTCTCAGTTGAAATCTGGGAACAATAATTCCTACATTATAAGGCTGTTATGCAACTAAGAAAAAAAAAGTAAGAGCAGTTAGCACATAGCATATCTATTCCTATGATTATTACCAACGAAAGGCTAAAACTGTCACAAACTTAGTTACTTACGTTCTTTTTCAAACAGCTCTCTAACACCAGGCAAATCTTTTGCAGCTCCAAAGTACTTGTAACCTCGGTTTCCTGGGACTTCTTTTCCTTCATGATCCAGCATTTTAGGACCAACTTTCTTATTGGGAAGAAAAAAGAGAAAATGGATCTGTTAGTTAGTTATTATTTATTTGAGGTGGAGTCTCGCTCTGTTGCCCAGGCTGGAGTGCAGTAGCACAATCTTGCTGCAACCTCCGCCTCCCAGGTTCAAGTGATTCGCCTGTCTCAGCCTCCTGAGTAGCTGGGATTACAGGTGCATGCCACCACACCTGGCTAATTTTTGTATTTTTAGTAGAGATGGGGTTTCACCATGTTGGCCAGGATGGTCTCGATCTCCTGACGTAGCGATCTGCCTGCCTCGGCCTCCCAAAGTGCTGGGATTACAGGCATAGGCCACTGCGTCTGGCGAATCTTATCTTTAAACCCACTATTTCCATGTTTGCAAATATATTTTAAGATAATAGCCGGATGTAGTGGCTCACACCTGTAATCCTAGCACTTTGGGAGGCCAAGGTAGGCGGATCACTTCAGCTTAGGAGTTCAAGACCAGCCTGGGCAACATGGCAAAACCCTGTCTCTACTATACAAAAATTAGCTAGGTGTGGTGATACATGCCTGTAATCCCAGCTACTCAAGAGGCTAGGGCAGGAAGAATTGCTTGAACCTGGGAGGTGGAGATTGCAGTGAGCCAAGATCATGCCACTGCACTCCAGCCTAGGCAACAGAAAGAGACTCTGTCTCAAATATAAAATAAATAAATAAAAAACACTTATGGGCTGGGTACGGTGGCTCACACCTGTAATCCCAGCACTCTGGGAGACCGAGGCGGGAAGATCACTTGAGGCCAGGAGTTCACAACCAGCCTGGGCAACATGGTGAAACCTTGTCTCTACAAAAAAATGCAAAAACTAGCCAGGCATGGTGACATATGCCTATCGTGCCACTGCATTCCAGCCTGGGTGACAGAGCGAGACCCTGTCTCAAAAAAACTAAATAAAAATAGGCCAGGCGCGGTGGCTCATGCCTGTAATCCTAGCACTTTGGGAGGCTGAGGCAGGTGGATCACGAGGTCAGGAGATCGAGACCATCCTGGCTAACACGGGGAAACCCCATCTCTACTATAAATACAAAAAATTAGCCGGGCATGGTGGCGGGTGCTTGTGGTCCCAGCTACTCAGGAGGCTGAGGCAGGAGAATGGTATGAACCCAGGAGGCAGAGCTTGCAGTGAGCCGAGATTGCGCCACTGCACTCCAGCCTGGGTGACACAGCGAGACTCTGTCTCAAAAAAATAAAATAAAATAAAATAAAATAAAATAAAAATAAAAAACACGATGTTAAGTGACAAAACCTTTAAAAAGATTACCAACAACCTATATGACAATCAGTAGAAAACAAATGAAATACATCCAGAAGATACAACTATATCTATTAAAACTGATGATTTGCTGGGTATGGTGGCTCACATCTGTAATCCCTGCACTTTGGGACACCAAGGCGGGCAGATTACCTGAGGTCAGGAGTTCAAAACCAGCCTGGCCAACATGGTAAAACCCCATCTCTACTAAAAATACAAAAATTAGCAAGGTGTGGTGGTGCACATCTGTAATCTCAGCTCCTTGGGAGGCTGGAGCACAAGAATCACTTGAACCTGGGAGGCGGAGGTTGCAGTGAGCTGAGATCACGCACCACTGCACTGCAGCCTGGACGACAGAGTGAGACTCTGCCTCAAAAAAAAAAAAAAAAAAAAAAAAAAGATGATTTGACAACTACATGTAGTATGTGACCCTGGACCAGGTCCTGTACTGCAGGGGAAAGCTACCAGGACATTACTGGGAAAATTGATGAAATGCCACATGGATTCAATTATTGTAGCCAGGTTAAATTTCTTAAACTTGATAGCTCTACCATGGTTATATAAGAGAATATTCTTCTTCTTAGGAAATACACATATATTAAAGAGTAAAGAAGCATGATGTATTTTAACCTACCTTTCAAATGCTTCACAAAAAATAAATCTCAAGGTACATAAAGAAAATAAAGCAAATACAAGCAAAATGTTAAATACTGGTAAATCTGTAAAAAGGGTATATAAAAGTTCTGTATATTTCTGCAATGTTGAGTTAAAAAACATTTTTTAAAATTATACAATTTGGTTGAGCACAGCGGCTCACGCCTGTAATCCCAGCACTTTCGGAGGCTGAGGCAGGATGACTGACTAACTCCAGGAGCTTGAGACCAGCCTGGGCAATATAATGGGACACCATTTCTACAAAAAATTTAAAAATTAGCTGGGCATGGCCAGGCACAGTGGCTCATGCCTGTAATCCCAGCACTTTGGGAGGCCAAGGCAGGTGGATCACCTGAGATCAGGAGATCGAGACCAGCCTGGCCAACATGGTGAAACCCTGTCTCTAATAAAAATACAAAAATTAGCTGGGTGTGTGGTGGTGGGCACCTGTATTCCCAGCTACTCTGGAGGCTGAGGCATGAGAATCGCTTGAACCTAGGAGGGGGAGGTTGCAGTGAGCCGAAATCACGCCCCTGCACTCCAGCCTGGGTAACAGAGCAAGACTCCGTGTCAAAAAAAAAAATTAGCTAAGCATGGTGGCACACATCTGTCATCTCAGCTGCTCGGGAGGCTGAGGTAAAAGGATCACTTGCACTTGGAGTCAAGGCTGAAGTGAGCCATGATCGTGACACTGCACTCCAGCCTGGGGTAACAGAGTAAGATCCTGTCTCAAAAACTAAAAGACTGGGTGCAGTGGCTCACACCTGTAATTCCAGCACTTTGGGAGACCAACATGGGCAGATCACCAGAGATCAGGAGTTCGAGACCAGCCTGGCCAACATGGTCAAACCCCAACTCTACTAAAATACAAAAATTAGCCAGGTATGGTGGCACACACCTGTAATCTGAGCTGCTCCAGAGCCTGGGGCATGAGAATTGCTTGAACCCAGGAGGCGGAGGTTGCAGTGAGCCAAGATCACGCCACTGCACTCCAGCCTGGGTGACAAGGCGAGACTCCATCTCAAAAAAAAAAAAACTAAAATAAAATAAAATAAAACAATTTAATATACTTATCGATCATATGATTATCTGACATGAAGGGGTATTCCTTATACAGTTTAGAGAATAAAGCACGTAGTTGAGAATATTAATGAATTTCTATAATGTATACACTAATATGTATTGTTTATATTTTATAATTTTTATATTTATATTCTTTACACGAAAATATGTACTTGTTTATATAATCAAAGCTACCATTTTGAAAAGAAAAACAAAACCTAGAACCAAAATTGGACATATAGTGAGTATGGTTTCAATTATGACATTCATACAAAAAACAACGGAAGGAAAAAAAAAGATAAAGAGCATATTCAAGTGGCTGCGCTTATGTAATGGGATTGTGACTGAGTGTTGTTCTGCTTCTTTGTACTTTTCTGAACTTAGTGATAATATATTACTTTTATATGTGGAAAATAAAAACAAAATTATTAAATATTAAAAGTCTCTGGAAGAAAATATATAAAAATATTAATTTTCATATATTTATATTGAATTTATGTTGAATTTGGGTGGTGGAACTTAACATTTCATATATTAATTTTTTCATACATCTGAGACCACTTTTCTAGGTGGATTAATGAGCTGCTTTTAAGCAGCCTCACAGGAAAAACAAAATCTCCACCACACAACTGCTGAAGAGGTCAGGCAAGTGCTCACTCTGGCAGGACATATACTAAAATCAGAATGATACAGAGAAGACTGGCATATAAAAATAAGAAACAACAAAAATAAAATAAATGAAAAGAAAAAAAGAAGTTAGGCAAGACACCCAAGAGAAGAGAAGGCTCCTAGTGCAGTGCCCAGACACAAAAGGGGCTTCAGAAATGGGAGTGTCTTTCCTCTTCTGCAGTGGGAAGGCTGAATGCTCCATTTGTATGTACTAGGGTGAGAATTACGGTTATGTGTTAAGACTTTCTCAAAGGTGAAAAGATCAACACGTAGAAAAACTGCATGTGTTTCTTATATAACATGTTATAGTCCATTGATTAGATACTGTTGTTTCCAGTGATCTGAGGTAGGTCTCATCACAAAAGTGTGAAATAATTAGGCTCTGGGGCAGGAGTTTTCAAAACCAAGACCCATTAGTGCATCATGAAATCAGTTAAGCAGGTCACAAACATCAATTTTTTAAAAACCAAAATAGAACAGAATAAAAAATATCAAAGTATACCATACTACTGTTTTTTCAGCACCGTTGTGTGCTGGCTTGTGATTGTGTGTGTGTGTGTCTGTGTGTGTTTTACAATGGGCCATGTTCTTAAAAGTTTGAAAGCTATGTTTCTAGAGTATTGCACTTACAGAAGTCCAAAAAAAGGACAGAATGGAGTGTCTCTATGGCTCTCAGATAACAAAGCCAACAAATGGCTGTCTCCAGTTCCTAAGGTGCTCAAATAATGGGAGGAACCATTGTCATTTTATCTTTTTTTTTTTTTCTGAGACAGCATCTTGCTCTGGCACCCAGGCTGAGGTAAGTGGCATGATGACAGCTCCCTGCAGCCTCCACCTCCCAGGCTCAAGCGACCCTCCCACCTCATCCTTCTGGGACTATAAGCATCTGCTACCATGCCTAGCTAATGTTTAAATATTTTGTAGATTAAGGGTCCCACAACGTTGCCTAGGCTGGTCTCAAACTCCAGTGCTCAAGTGGTCGTCCTGACTCAGCCTCCCAAAGTGCTAGGATTACAGGCGTGAGCCACTGCACCCAGCGAAGAACCATAGTCTTTTCTTTCTTTTTTTTCTGTGGGCGGGGAAGGAGTCTGACTCTGTTGCCCAGGCTGGAGTGCAGTAGCGATCTTGGCTCACTGCAACCTCTGTCTTCCAGGTTCGAGTGATTCTCCTGCCTCAGCCTCCCAAGTAGCTGGGATTACAGGCATGCATCACCACACACAGCTAATTTTTGTATTTTTAGAAGAGATGGGCTTTTGCCATATTGGCCAGGCTGGTCTTGAACTCCTGACCTCAAGTGATCTGCCCACCTCGGCCTCCCAAAGTGCTGGGATTACAGGAGTGAGCTACCGCACCCGGGCTCACGGTCATTTTAAACACAAGGCCCAGAGATGAAGCAGCTTACACAAGGCCTTCTGGCTAGTACATACAGATGCCCTGTCTGCTGTGATGCAGGTGCTGTGAAGTCTTCCAGCATCATCCTACCCACCTGTTCACAGGTTTCCTGTATCAAGGGACTACTATGGCAGGAATGGGCTGGGAACTGCTGGGGGTGGAAAACTAGATGGGACCCGCCACTGGGGCTGCCATGTACTCACTCCATAATCAGGACCGCCCAGCTCCTTTATCCGGACCTCCCAGTGTCCTTTCTCCCTTAGCAGCTTGTTAATTTCATCATTCAGGTCACGAATTCGAAATTCACCTAAACCAGCTAGAAAACAAAAAGGTTAAAAATATAATTCCATAAAAATCATCAACACCTCCAACACTTACACTCAATATCATACCCTTAAAATCAATGTCAACATCTACAAAGGTACACTACATAAAAATACTCATCTAAATTGATAAGAAAAATAACCCAAATAAATGAAAGGACAAGAATTATAAAGAGTTTCCACTAGCGTAAGAAAAAAAAAATCCTTGAAACTAATTTCATCCTCACTAGCAACCAAAAAAATACAAACTACCCTGAAACAACCCGGCAGTTCCATTTATACAGCTACTGAAATAACAAGCTCTTAAGAGAGAGGGGGAAACAGCAACCAAGGCCAGCAAAGACACAATGAGGCTGGGATGGGCACCCAGGGCTGGCAGCATTCTATGATGGTTTAGCCTTTTCAGGAAAGCAATGTATTGCTATATGGGAAAAATTTCTGGCAAGGACTATAGGGCTAAGAATTAAGCCTAAGGGATTAATTGAAAGGGATGTGCACAACAAATTTCACTGCGGTGCAGCTGGGGCATCACACCATAGAGAAGGTGGGAAAATGGTTAATGAACCCTAATATGTTGAAATGAAACATCATGTAACTGTTGGAAGGGACAATTTGCACACAGTGTAGACACAGCAAGGCCTTTATGAGGTAATGCTGGATGACAACAGCAGGTCCAGAAGGGCTCTTACACCTGGGTTACAGCTAAGACTGATGCTCTAGAAGATGGGCATGAGAGGACTTCTAGGGGTGATGGATACTGCTTGTGGACGTGGTGGCTTTCATGGGTATAAAAATCTGCTGTAATTCATCCAACTCTACATTAAAAATGGAGGAATTTTATTATATGTAATTTTTGCTGGATAAAGTCCATTTTTTAAAAAAAGTCAAACAGGCCGGGCGCGGTGGCTCACGCCTGTAATCCCAGCACTCTGGGAGGCCGAGGCAGGTGGATCACGAGGTCAGGAGATTGAGATCATCCTGGCTAACACAGTGAAACCCTGTCTCTGCTAAAAATACAAAAAATTAGCAGGGCATGGTGGCGGGCGCCTGTAGTCCCAGCTACTCGGGAGGCTGAGACAGGAGAATGGCATGAACCTGGGAGGTGGAGCTTGCAGTGAGCCGAGATCGTGCCACTGCACTCCAGCCTGGGCGACGAGCAAGACTCCACCTCAAAAAAAAAAAAAAAAAAAAGTCAAACAGGCCGGGTGCAGTGGCTCACGCCTGTAATCCCAGCACTCTGGGAAGCCGAGGTGGGTGGACTGCTTGAGCTCAGGAGTTCAAGCCAGCCTGGGCAACATAGTGAAATCCCATCTCCACCAAAAATACGAAAAATTAACTGGGTGTGGTGGCACATGCCTGTGGTTCCAGCTACTTGGAAGACTGAGGTGGGAGAATCGCTTGAGCCCAGGAGGTGGAGACTGCAGTGAGCTGTGATAGCACCACTGCACTCCAGCCTGGGTGACAGAGTGAGACCTTGACTCAAAAAAAAAAGTCAAGTAAAAAGAATACCCTGTAAGTGGGTGCGGTAGCTCACACCTGTAATCCCAGCCTTCTGGGAGGCACAGAAGGATAGATCACTTGAGGTCAGGAGTTCGAGACCAGCCTTGGCCAACATGGGGAGTCCTTGTTTCTACTAAAAATACAAAAATTAGCCGGAAGTGGTGGTGCACGCTTGTAATCCCAGCTACTGAGGAAGCTTGAGGCAGAAGAATTGCTTGAGCCTGGAAGACAGAGGTTGCATTGAGCCAAGATCATGCCACTGCACTCCAGCCTAGGCGACAGGGCAAGACTGTCTCAAAAAAAATAAATAAATAAAAAGTTTTTAAAAAAATACATTTTAGAACCTCCCACTCCCATGTTCTGTTCTGTTAAGAAAGAAAAAGATCTGCCACCACCATGGTGAGACTTTCCAGTGCTAAAGACACAGAGAACTCAAAGCAGCCCAATCATCTGCCCAATCATCTGAGGGCCTCAACCAAAGCAAACGGAGAGGATTCCAGAAGCCTCTCCCAAAGCAAAGCCAAGACATCTTGGAGAAAACAAGAATCACATGTTTTACGTTTTTTCATTGACTTTCCAAAATCTATATATAAAAACATTACTTTTTGGTACATAATGAGTTTTCACAAATGCATATAATCATGTAATCATGACCACAATTAAGACACAGAAAGTTCCATCGCCCCAAAACATTCCCTTATGTGCCACTATAGTCACCCCCTCCCCTTACCCAACTTTTGGCCACTAGTAAACATAATATATTTTGTTCCTATAATTTTGCTTTTCCAGAACATCATATAAATGGGATCATAAACTATACAGCATTTTGAGTTTTGTTTCTTTCACTCAGCATTATGCTCAAAAGCATGCTTTTGAGATTCATCCATATATTTTAATTTTATTTATTTACTTTGATTATTATTATCATTTACAAAGATGAGGCCTTACTATGTTGCCCAGGCTGGTCCCCAACTCCTGGGCTCAAAGCGATCCTCCCACCTTGGTCTCCCAAAGTGCTGGGGATTATAGGCATGAGCCACAGTGCCTAGTCTATATGTTTGTTTTTACTACTGAGTATTATTTTATTGTATAGACACACCTCAGTTTGTTTATCCATTCACCAGAAGGACCTTTGGGTTGCTTCCAGTTTTGGGACTACTATAAACATTATGTATGAGTTTTTGTGTAACAGAAAAGGATTACATTTCTCTTGGAGAAATATCTAGGAATGGAATTGCTGGATCACAGGTTAAGTGTATGTTTAACTTTATAAGAAACCACCAAACCCCATTTTAAAGTAGCTGTTCCATTTTGCCTCCTCACTACCACTGCATGTGAGTTCATTACTTCACATACTCACCAGCACTTGGCATTGTCACTATTTCTTTAAGCCATTCTATTAAGTGTGTAGTATCCCACTGTTGTTTTAATCTGCATTTCCTTTATGACTATTATGTTAAATACATGAAAAGATGCTCATCTGCCTCTACATTTTTTTTTTTTTTTTTGAGACAGTCTCGCTCTGTTGCCCAGGCTGGAGTACAGTGGTACAATCTCAGCTCACTGCAACCTCTGCCTCTCAGGTTCAAGCTATCCTCATGCCTCAGCCTCCCAAGTAGTTGGTATTACAGACGTGAGCCACCACACCCAGCTAATTTTTGTAGTTTTAGTAGAGACAGGGTTTTGCCATCTTGGCCAGGCTAGTCTCAAACTCCTGGCCTCAAGTGATCCACCCATCTCGGCCTCCCAAAGTGTTGGGATTACAGGCGTGAGCCACCATGCCGAGCCTACATATTTTCTTTGGTAAAGTATCTGTTCAAAATTTTGCCCACTTCTTAAAACAAATTATATTTTCTTTTTTCTTTTTTTTTTGAGATGGAGTCTCACTCTGTCACCCAGGCTGGAGTACAGTGGCACGATCTCTGCTCACTGCAAGCTCCGCCTCCTGAGATCATGCCACTTCCCACCTCAGCTTCCCGAGTAGCTAGGACTACAGGCGCTCGCCACCAAGTCTGGCTAATTTTTTTTTGTATTTTCAGTAGAGACGGGGTTTCCCCGTGTTAGCCAGGATGGTCTCAATCTCCTGACCTCGTGATCCACTCGCCTCAGCCTCCCAAAGTGCTGGGATTACAGGTGTGAGCCACCACGCCCTGCCGCAAATTACATTTTCTTATTGATCAATTTTTTTTTTTTTTTTTTTTTGAGACGGAGTCTCGCTCTGTCACCCAGGCTGGACTGCAGTGGCCGGATCTCAGCTCACTGCAAGCTCCGCCTCCCGGGTTCACGCCATTCTCCGGCCTCAGCCTCCCGAGTAGCTGGGACTACAGGCGCCCGCCACCTCGCCCGGCTAGTTTTTTGTATTTCTTAATAGAGACGGGGTTTCACCGTGTTAGCCAGGATGGTCTCGATCTCCTGACCTCGTGATCCGCCCGTCTCGGCCTCCCAAAGTGCTGGGATTACAGGCTTGAGCCACCGCGCCCGGCCTGATCAATTTTTAAGAGTTATTTGTCATCCCTTTCTCCACTGAATTGTTTTCATAACTTTGTCAAAAGTCAATTGACCAAGCCAGACATAGTGGCTCATGCCTGTAATCCCAACACTTTGGGAGACACAGATGGGAAGACTGCTCAAGTCCAGCCTGGGCAACAAGAGCCCATCTTTACAAAAAATTTAAAAATTAGCCAGGCAGGGCTGGGCGCAGTGGCTCACACCTGTAATCCCAGCACTCTGGTAGGCCGAGGCGGGCAGATCACATGAAGTTGGCAGTTCGGGACCAGTCTGACAAACATGGAGAAACCCTATCTCTACTAAAAATACAAACAATTAGCTGGGCATGGTGATGCGTGCCTGTAATCCCAGCTACTTGGGAGGCTGAGGCAGGAAAATCGCTTGAACCCAGGAGGTGGAGGTTGCAGTGAGCTGAGATCATGCCACTGCACTCCAGCCTGGGCAACAAGAACGAAACTCCATCTCAAAAAAAAAAAATTAGCCAGGGCTGCCAGGCACAGCAGCTCATGCCTATAATCCCAGCACTTTGGGAGGCCAAGGTGTGCAGATCAGGTCAGGAGATGGAGACCATCCTGGCTAACACAGTGAAACCCCGTCTCCACTAAAAAAAAAAAAAAAAAAAAAAAAAAATAATTAAAA
>NC_037669.1:48838396-48886420 GCF_003255815.1 Theropithecus gelada
AAAAAAAAAAAAAAAAAATATATATATATATATATATATACACAAAAAAATCTGCCATGCATGATGGCATGCACTTGTAGTCCCAGCTACTCAGGAGGCTGAGGCAGGAGAATTGCTTAAACCCTGGAGGCAGAGCTTGCAGTGAGCCGAGATCGTGCCACTGCACTCCAGCCTGGGCAACAGAGCAAGACTCCATCTCAAAAAAAAAAAAAGAAAGAAAAAAATTAGCCAGGCATGGTGGCATGCATCTGCAGTCTCAGCTACATGAGAGGTTGAGGCAAAAGGATCACTTGAGCCCAGGAGGTGGATGCTGCAGTGAGCTATGACTGCACCACTGGACTCCAGCCTGGGTGACAGAGAAAGGCTCTATTTAAAAAAAAAAAAAAAAAAGTCAACTGACCATTTATGTGCGGCTCTATTTCTGGACTTCTACTGGACTTCTAATTCTGTTTCCTTGGTCTATGTGCCCTATCCTTTCACCAATACCACATTACCTGGAAGCTGGAGCTTTCTTTTTTTTTTTTTTTTTTTTTGAGACTGAGTCTGGCTCTGCCGCCCAGGCTGGAGTGCGGTGGCCGGATCTCAGCTCACTGCAAGCTCCGCCTCCCGGATTCCCGCCATTCTCCTGCCTCAGCCTCCCGAGTAGCTGGGACCACAGGCGCCCGCCACTTCGCCCGGCTAGTTTTTTGTATTTTTTAGTAGAGACGGGGTTTCACCGTGTTAGCCAGAATGGTCTCCATCTCCTGACCTCGTGATCCGCCCGTCTCGGCCTCCCAAAGTGCTGGGATTACAGGCTTGAGCCACCGCGCCCGGCCTGGAGCTTTCTATTACATCTTGAAATCAGGTGGAATGAATGCTCCAATTTTGTTCCTTTTCAAAATTGTTTTGGCTATTGTAGTTCGCCTTTCCAATTAAATTTCAGACACAGAATATCAATGTAAACAAAAAAATCCTGTTAGAATTTTGATTGTGATATATTTGAAGACAGAAAGAATCAACATCTTTACTGTGTTAAGTCTTCTCATACGAGAGCACAGTATATTTCTCCATTCATTCAGGTCTTCTTTGGTTTCTTTAATCACTGCATCCTAGTTTTCAGCATACAGATCCTGACTGTATTTTGTTAGATTTATACCTAAGTATGGCCAGGTGCAGTGGCTCATGCCTGTAATCCCAGCACTTTGGGAGGCCGAGGCAGGTGGATCACAAGGTCAGGAGATCCAGACCATTCTGGCTAACACGGTGAAACCTCGTCTCTACTATAAATACAAAAAATTAGCTGGGCGTGGTGGCGGGCACCTGTAGTCCCAGCTACTCGAGAGGCTGAGGCAGGAGAACGGCGTGAACCTGGGAGATAGAGCTTGCAGTGAGCTGCACTCCAGCCTGGGGGACACAGCGAGACTCCATCTCAAAATAATAATAATAATAATTTTTAAAAAAGATTTATACCTAAGTTATTTCTTGTGTTTTGGTGCTTTTGTAAACAGCACTTTAAAAAAATGTTGTATTTCCACCTATTCAATGTTAGTATATAAAAATATAACTTTGAAGCTGAGCATGGTGGCTCACACCTGTAATCCCAGCACTTTGGGAGGCTGAAGCAGGCAGATCAATTGAGCCCAGAAGTTCCAGACCAGCCTAGCCAACATGGTGAAACCCTGTCTCTACTAAAAATACAAAACTCAGCCAGGTGTGGTGGTGGATGCCTGTAGTCCCAGTTACTCGAGAGGCTGAGGCAGAATAGCTTGAACCTGGGAGGCAGAGGTTGCAGTGAGCCGAGACTGGGCCACTGCACTCCAGCGTGGGCGACACAGCAAGACTCTGTCTCAAAAAAAAAAAAAAATTATATATATATATGTGTGTGTGTGTGTGTATGTGTGTGTATATATATATATAAAATTCTGTATACTGAACTTTTCTGTGAACTTGATAAACTCACTTATCCATTTTAGAATTCTTTCTGTAGGTTCCTTGGGATTTTCTACATACAAAATTATGTAGGATTTTAGGCTGGGCATGGTGGCTCATGCCTGTAATCCCAGCACTTTGAGAGGCAGAGGCAGGCAGATCACCTGAGGTTGGGAGTTCGAGACCAGGCTCGCCAACATGGCAAAACGCTGTCTCTACTAAAAATACAAAAATTAGCCAGGCATTGTGGCACATGCCTGTAGGCCCAGCTACTCAGGAGGCTGAGGCAGGAGAATTGCTTGAACCCAGGGGGCAGAGGTTGCAGTGAGCTGAGACTACGCCACTGCACTCCAGCCTGGGTGACAGAGCGAGACTCCATCTCAAATAACAAAGAAAATTATATAGGATTTTCTACATTACAATAAAGACAGCTTTATTTATTACTTTCTAATCTTTATGCCTTTTATTTCCTTTTCTAACTTTACTGCACTAGCTAGGATTTCCAGCATCATGCTGAATATAGTGGTGAGAATGGATGTCTTTGCCTTATTCCTGATCTTAGGAGGAAAGCATTCAATCCTTCACCATTAAATAGTTTAGACTATGGGTTTCTTATTAGAAGTACTTTAGCAGGGCCGGGTGTGGTGGCTCATGCCTATAATCCCAGCACTTAGGGAGGCCAAGGTGGGTGGATCACCTGAGGTTGGGAATTCGAGACCAGCCTTGCCAACATGGTGAAACCCTGTCTCTACTGAAAATACGAAAATTAGCTAGGCGTGGCGGCTGGCGCCTGTATTCCCAGCTACTTGGGAGGCTGAGGCAGGAGAATCAATTGAACCTGAGAGGCGGAGGTTACATTGAGCTGAGATTGCACCACTGCGCTCCGGCATGGGTGACAAGAGCAAAACACCATCTCAGAAAAAAAAAAGAAAAAAAAAAAAAAGAAGTGCTTTATCAAGGTAAAAAGCTTCCTTTTATTCCCAGTTTGCTGAGTTCTTATCATGAATAAATGTCTAATTTTGTCAAATACTTTTTCTGCATCTACTTAGATCATCATACAGTTTTTCTTCTTTAGAATGACATAGTGAATTAACTTATTTTTGAATGTTGAATCAACTATGGTTTTCCAGAATAAATCCTACTTAGTTGTGATGTATTATCCTTTTTATACATTGCTAGGTATGATATGCTAATATTTCATTAAAGATTTTGTCTATATTCATAGGAAATATTGGTCAGTAGTTATTTCCCATATCTTTTTCTGATTTTAGCATGAGGGTAACACTGATAATAAATATTCATAAAATGAATTCTAATGATACTAATACTAAAATTCATAAAATGAGTTAAAAAGCGTTCCCTCTTCTTCCATTTTCTTGAGGAAACTATGTAGAGTTGGTATTATTTCTTCCTTAAATATTTAGTAGAACTGACCAGTGAAGCCATCTGGGCCTGGAATTTTCTTTGTAGAAAGTTATTTAGAAACGAATTCAATTTCTTTCCATCTTTTTTCTATTTTTTTTCTGAGATGGACTGTCACTCTGTCACCCGGGCTGGAGTGCAGTGGCCCAATCTTGGCTCACTGCAACCTCTGTCTCCTGGGTTAAAGTGATTCTCCTGTCACAGCCTCCCAAGTAGCTGGGATTACAGGCACACGTCACCATGCCTGGCTAATTTTTGTATTTTTCGTAGAGATGGGGTTTCACCATGTTGGCCAGCCTGATCTTGAACTCCTAACCTCAGGTGATCCACCCACCTCGGCTTTCCAAAGTGCTGCGGTTATAGGTGTGAGCCACGATGCCCAGCCTTGATTTCTTTAACAGATACAGGACTACTCAGGTTTACCATTTCTTCTTGAACTGTGTCTCTAAACAGTGGAATTATTGACACTGTGGTTTATTTAGGATAATTATTTGTAGGAAGCTTAACACATCCCTGGCCTCTACCCACTATATGCCAGTAGCACCCTTCCAGTTGTAACAATCAAAAATTTCTTCAGGGCCAGATGCGGTGGCTCATGCCTGTAATCCCAGCACTTTGGGAGGCTGAGGCAGGTGGATCATGAGGTCAGGAGATCGAGACCACCCTGGCTAACATGATGAAACTCCATCTCTACTAAAAACACACAAAAAATTAGCCGGGCGTGGTGGCAGATGCCTGTATCCCAGCTACTCAGGAGGCAGAGGTTGTGGTGAGCCAAGATCATGCCACTGCACTCCAGCCTGGGCAACAGAGCGAGACTCCGTCTCAAAACAAAACAACAATAAAAAATGAACTACTTCTTGGCCAAGCACAGTGGCTCACACCTGTAATCCTAGCTCTTTGGAAGGCTGAGGAGGGTGGATCACCTGAGGTCAGGAATTTAAGACCAGCCTGTCCAACATGGTGAAACCCCGTCTCTACTAAAAAATTACAAAAATTAGCCAGGTATGATGGAGGGTGCCTGTAATCCCAGCTACTCAGGAGGCTGAGGCTGGAGAAACTGCTTGAATCCAGGGAGGTGGAGGTTGCAGTGAGCCGAGAATTCGCCACTGCACTCCGGCCTGGGTGACAGAGAGCAAGACTCTGTCTCAAAAAAAAAAAAAAAAAAGAACCACTCCTCTTAAATGAGCTTTGGCAGTTTGTGAATTATAAGGAATTTAAGGAATTGAACTATTTCATCTAAGTTGTCAAATTTATGGGCATAAAATTGTCTGTAATATTTCCATATTATCCTTTTAATGTCTACAGAGTCTACAGTAATATTCCCAATTTGGTTCCTAATATTCTTAATTTGTGTATTTTTTTCTTGGTCAGTCTGACTAGAAGTTTATCAATTTTAATTGATCTTTTCAAAAAACCAGCTATTGGGCTGTTTTCTCTACTCACCTTGTTTTCAATGTTAATTGATTTCTTATCTTAACCATTTCCTTCCTTCTGCTGCCTTTGCGTTTAATTTGTTCTTCTTTTCTTTTTTTTGAGTAGCTGGGACTATAGGCGCCCGCCACCACGCCCGGCTAATTTTTTGTATTTTTTAGTAGAGACAGAGTTTCACCGTGTTAGCCAGGATGGTCTCGATCTCCTGACCTCGTGATCCACCCGTCTCGGCCTCCCAAAGTGCTAGGATTACAGGCTTCAGCCACTGCGCCTGGCCTCTTCTTTTCTAATTTCGTAGGGTAGAAGGTTAGATCACTGATTTGAAAACTTCCATAATTTTCCATTATTTCAGTGCTATATATATATTTTTTGTTTGTTTGTTTTGAGATGGATTCCTGGAGTGCATTGGCACGATCTTGGCTTACTACAACCTCCGCTTCCTGGATTCAAGCGATTCTCCTGCTTCAGCCTCCAGAGTAGCTGGGATTACAGGCACATGCCACCACACCCAGCTAATTTTTGTATTTTTAGTAGAAACAGGGTTTCACCATGTTGGCCAGGATAGTCTCTTTATCTCCTGACCTCGTGATCCACCCACCTCAGCCTCCCAAACTGCTGGGATTATAGGCGTGAGCCACTGCACTAGGCCAGTGCTATACATTTTTAACTAAGCACTATATCCCATAAATTTTTTCATCTCCTAAATTTTGACATTATGTTTTCACTCTAATTAAATTCAAAATATCTTCTAATTTCTTTGCTGTTTCCTCTCAGACACATGAATTATTTAAAAGTGTGTTAATTTCCAAATATTTAGGAATTTTTCAGATATGAATCTATTGTTATAATCAGAGAAAATACTTTGTGTAATTTCATTTTTTTTTTTTGAGATGGAGTTTCACTCTTGTTGCCGAGGCTAGAGTGCAATGGTGTGATCTCGGTTCACTGTAACCTCCACCCACCAGGTTCAAGTGACTCTCCTGCCTCAGCCTCCCAAGTGGCTGGGATTACAGGCATGCACCACCACACCCAGCTAATTTTGTATTTTCAGTAGAGATGGCGTTTCTCCATGTTGGTCAGGCTGGTCTCAAACTCCCGCCCTCAGGTGATCCTCCCTCCTTGGCCTCCCAAAGTGCTGGGATTATAGGCCTGAGCTACTGCACCCGGTCTCAAATATTTTAAATTTGTTAACATTTGTTCTGCAGCCCAGAATATGTTTTATTTTGGTGAACGTTCCATGTGCTCTTAAAAAAGACCATATATTAGGCCGGGCGTCGTGGCTCATGCCTGTAATCCCAGCACTTTGGGAGGCCGAGGCGGGCGAATCACGAGGTCAGGAGATGGAGACCATCCTGGCTAAAGCAGTGAAACCCTATCTCTACTAAAAGTACAAAAAAATTAGCCGGGCATGGTGGCAGGCGCCTATAGTCCCAGCTATTCGGGAGGCTGAGGCAGGAGAATGGCATGAACCCAGGAGGCGGAGCTTGAACTGAGCCGAGATCGTACCACTGCACTCCAGCCTGGGCGACAGACTGAGACTCTGTCTCAAAAAAAAAAAACAGAAACAAACAAACAAAAAAAACCATGTATTCTTTTTTGTTAGGTACAGTGTTGTGAGGTAGAGTATTCCACAACTTTCAACTACATCCAACTGACTGATCGTATTGATTGGCTCTTCTATGTCCTTACTCATTTACTATACTTGTTCTACTGATTATTGTGAGAGGAGTGTTGAAGTCCTCAAGTCTAACTGTGGATTTGAGAATCAAGCACTTTAAAGGAACAGGTTTGCTTACCATTCTGAATCTGAGCCACTTTTTTAGAGATCTCTCCAATGATCTATTAAAAAAAAGTAATACATTTTAATGAGTTTTGAATATGTTAGAAAGTATAGAAAAACTATAATTGAAAATTAGTATTTAAAAATAGACTTTTGGTTTAATAGTCATTTAGATAGTAAGAAGAAATGAGAGACCTGTTACTTCTACTGAAATCAAATTTACCAGAACATACCTGTCGTCTCCACTTCTCAGCTTTGGGCAGCTCAGTACATTCTGAGGCCAGAAAGGGTCTTCGTTCCTAAGGAGAAAAAAATAACACATTTCCATTATACTATTTACAAGTTTCATACAACATTCACAACTGATTCAGGCCTTAAGCCTAAATCATCTAATGGCCTAAATACATTTGAAGTTTTCATTCCAGATGATTCTCATTAAGCCTTAAACCTCATTCTACAATCTCTCCTTAGGAAAAACATTCATTGCATTGTATTTAGTACTGAAAAGAACTTAACTGTCCTGCAATAGAAAGACAGCTAAACTAGGTTATAGCTATTTCATGGCATATTTATAGTACCTTAAGAAACAATGTCTATCAGTGTTTAAAACAAACACACATAAATATGGGTGTATACATATACATGTGCATATAAAATTAAAAAAAAAAAATCCAAAGAATGGTATATATTATCTCTAATTTGCCTGAGTCTCTAAGAGATGAAATCATTTACCAGTTTCAGCTTACAGCTGTTCTCCACAACTTACTCCAGTCCCTATTATTCAGTATTAGAGCTGGAGTAATACAGGACCCAATCATCAGGCCGGGCACGGTGGCTCATCCCAGTAATCTCCACTTTGGGAGGTCGAGGCAGGCAGATTGCCTGAGGCCTGGAGTTTGAGACCAGTCTGGCCAACATGGTGAAACCCCATCTCTACTAAAAATACAAAAAAATTAGCTGGGCGTGGTGGTGTGTGCCTGTAATTCCAGCTACTTGGGAGGCTGAGGCAGGGGAATTGCTTGAACCAGGAAGATGGAGGTTGCAGTGAGCCAAGATCACGCCACTGCACTCCAGCCTGGGCGACAGAGCGACAGTCCATCTCAAAAAAAAAAAGGGGGGGGGCCCACTCATCATAATACAGAATAAACTGAAAAACAAGCAGGCAGATCCATCACCCTGCCTCAGCTATGAGGAGGTATTGGAATTCAAGTGTACAGACTCTCAAGAGTGTCAGCAGGTACAGATAAGAAATAGGAAATTTTGAAGTTTGAAGTCTGTTGACCTGGAGTGCAGCGGCGCGCTCTCGGCTCACTGCAACCTCCGTCTGCAGGGCTCAAGTGATTCACCTGCCTCAGCCTCCCAAGAGCTGGGATTACAGGTGCCTGCCACCATGCCCAGCTAATTTTTGTATTTTTAGTAGAGACGGGGTTTCACCATGTTGGCCAGGCTGGTCTGAAACTCCTGACCTCAAATGATCCACCCGTCAGCCTCTACTGTCCTGGGATTACAGGCGTGAGCCACTGCACCCAGCTTTTTTTTTGACAGGTTCTCACTGTGTCACCCAGGCTGGAGTGCAGTGGCATGATCATGGCTCACTGCAATGTAAGACTCCTGCATTCAAGCGATCCTCCTGCCTCAGCTTCCCCAGTAGCTGGGACTACAGGCAGGCACCACCATGCCTGGCTAGGCTAATCTTGTATTTTTTGTATAGAAGGGATTTTGCCATGTTGTCCAGACTGGTCTCAAACTCCTAAACTCAAGTGATCCACCCACCTCAGCCTCCCAAAGTACCGGATTACAGGCATGAGCCACTGCGCCCAGTCTGCATTTATTCTTGATACTTTACAGTTCATGAGGAAGATTTACACCAACCTTCACTTTTCCCTCTTCCAGCTGAGCCTGGCGAAATCTTGCTAAGGCCGTCCTATCAGGGATATAAAAGACTGCATTAGATCCTGTTCACACAGACTTCTCATTACCCATGTTCCTGGATGGATTAGATCTGCTTATGATCGTATTTAATGTCATTTATATATATATATATATATATATATATAGCAATTAAGAAACCACAGAGTAGTTAGGGATTTCCATGTTCTCAGGAGTAGGGATTAACGGGCAATTTGTATTCCTGAACACCCAAGAATATATTTTACTTACACTACACATAAGGACTGTGGGAAACTCTACTTATCAGACCACTGTGACGAGCAACACATCCAGGTGTTAAAAGGCTAACATCCTGGTGTTCTCTAGCTGTCACTCTCACAACTCCTGCACTAACCACTGGTGAACAAATGTACATCCAGTGTAAAAGCTCTGGAAACTGTGAGAAAACACATTAACGGAAAAAACAAATGGGCAAAAACAGGAATGCTATTTTTAACATATGTAAAGAAAGAAACAGCTTCTCAAAAGGCTCAGATACCAAAAAGAAGAAATACAAAAAGAGTTACATGGTGGTTATTAAGTTACAAAAAATTGATACCTACATGGCCTTTTCTGCATTTCGGGCCTGGAAAGAGAGAAAAGAGAAGAAAAATGCCCATGTTTAAAATATATTTTTTTCTTGCCATATACTTTTTAGTGAAAAGTTTTACAAGAATACAGTCACAAGCAAACCACTTGAACTACTATATGAACAACAATAAACAAAAATTAAATATGTCCAAATCCTGTGACCAAGGCTGTGCCTCCCTCTACTTAAAATCTTTACTCCTCCACTGACCCTAACACCTTGTATCTAGCTAACTCGCATTATTCTTCCTTCAAATTTTACTTGTGTCATGACCACCCAGAACATTATTCTGTGACCCCTTCTTCCCAGTTAGGCTGGTGTCCTCTATCAAGGATTATACTTACCATGGCACTTAACACCCAGCCATGGTGTTAATTGCCTGTTCCCTGCCAGTGGTATTTGGGGAAAATAAGTCTGAAGACTGCCTTTCGTAAAGTAAGCTTTATGTAAGTACTGTCACACTAAATGTCAACTCAATTATCCCTGAAACACAGTGTCTGACAGAGGCCGAGTTTTCTGGGTTGTAGTCTAGGTAGAAAGAGTCCCAGCTAAGTCAGGGACTTACATTCCCAGTTCTTCCACTTACCATCTCTGAGAAGTAGTCTCTCTATAACTCAAGTTTCCCCATCTTTACAATAGGGTGCATACCTCATCTCACAGAGGTGTCACGATGTCTTCATGAGATAAATACAACAAGCATGCAGTTTACAGACACTCAGCAAAATTGAGTTCAGTTTAAGTCTCCTTTGAGACTCTTCCCTTCAACTGACAGAAACAAACTTGGCAAATGCTTGGTAGACAGGCGAACACCGCAGTAATTTGGGACATACCTTCTCACAGAAACGGCTACCTCTTCTTTTTTTTTTTTCTGAGATGGAGTCTCGCTCTATCGCCCAGGCTGGAGTGCAGCAGCGCGATCTCGGCTCACTGCAAACTCCGCCTCCCGGGTTCACACCATTCTCCTGCCTCAGCCTCCCGCGAAACGGCTACTTCTATTCCACTGGTTTCTCTCTTTTTCTTGGGAGCTTGTGCTCATCAATCTACAATGGCTTCCAATATATCTCATATAACCTAACCATGACGCCCCGTGTTTCTTACAGGGGCTTCACTTAATGAAAATAATACAGTAGCCAATATTACAGTAACCAATCAACATTTTTGTACCGGCACTACGTGCATTCTTATATTTACACGTCGTAAATGCTTCTTGAAGAAATGAAGAAACAACAAATGACGCCAGACCACAGAGAGCACACCCTCATAGAACACTTCCTGTCTGTGCCATTCATTTCTTCAATAGTTATTGAACATCTACAATGACTCTGTGAGACATTAAGGAAGCAATAATGAAAAGACCCTACCCTCGTGATGTTTGTATATTATGGAGCAGACTGAGAACGGACATAAATGAAATAATCCCAGAAACATATAGTCACAACTGCTCTTAATCTTCTCTGTGGTATTTAGGGACAAACAGCCGGCCCACACTATGCACCGTAACTCGGAGCGGGCCCTAGCGCTTCTCTGTGTCTGTTTCCCTCAGGTTAAAGAGCTTCATCGGGATTAAGACACTGTCCAGGACGATAACGCGGCTCCCCAGTTTCCAGTTTTTCAATTTGCGACAGCTAAACGAGGCAGGAAGAGAATCCCCTCGTTACACCAAAGAACCTGAAGCCCTCAGCATTGCACGCCTGAGCCTCTACGCCATGAGCGCCCCAGGGGGACCGGGCGCCCCCCCGGCCTGCCCGCCCACCCTACTCACCATGGTGTCGCTAAGGGCGCCGTCCTGGAGCCCCGCGGCCCCTGTCCAAGAAACTCCACAGGCCCAAAAGATGCCGACACTCACAGGAACCGAAGATTCTAACTGCCCACAGACACTGATGTTTTGTCGGAAACGGAAAAGAAGGGACCGGAAGTGAAAGGGAGTACCGGACGTGCCCAGACGAAGCCGACGCTCACAGGAACTGAAGGGTTTTTTTTTGTTGTTTGTTTTTTCTTCCTTTTTGTGGAGAACGGGGTCTCGCTATATTACCCAGGCAGGTCTCGAACTCCTGGGCTCAAGCTATCCTCCCGCCTCTGCCTCCCTGAGAGCTGGGATTACAGGCGTGAGCCACCGCGCCCGGCAGGAACTGAAGATTCTAACTGCCCACAGAGCCTGATGTTTTGTCGGACACGTAAAAGAAAGGGACCGGAAGTGAACGGGAGTACGGGATGTTCCCAGACGAAGCCGACGCTCGCAGGAACTGAAGATTCTAACGGCCCACAGAGCCTCATGTTTTGTCGGAAACGTAAAAGAAAGGGACCGGAAGTGAAAGGGAGATCCAGCCGGAGATTGGGAGAGAAAATTCCGGCGCGCTCCGGCAGGCGGTCTTCCGGTAGCGCCAGCACGCGGCACCATCACACGCAGCTGTGGGATCGGGCTTGCGCAGAGAGACTGTAGGTTTTCGGACTCAGCCTGGGCGGCGGGTCTTAGCTCTCGAAACAGGCGGTGCGAAATGTCTTGCGTTCACTATCGGTAGTGCGGGAGCAGGCGGCGCTGGGCGCCGTTTTGTGGAAGGCTGAGTTATCGCCGCTACTCTAATCCCACTGGCTTCCTTCTTGATTCTTCTGTGAGAGCAAATATCCCCTTTTGGAAATTACTGGACATCATCTCTGACTGCGACTAGGGATCTACGGCCCGGACAGCTCCCGTAGTGTGAGCTGGAGTGTGCGTCCTGCAGGAGTTGGAGCTGGCCGGGCTTCGTAAACTCCTTCACGTTTCCGTGTCACTTCTTAGGGCCATTTCTGGCTCGTCTGCTGAAATCGCGGGGCCTTTCAGAGCTGGACGATGCTTGAGGTCATCCTCTTTTAAAATAAAAATTTAAGTTCCAGGCAAAAAGTGCCACTTAGGGGAGGAGAGTGGTTGGAGAAGTGCTGTCACTGTGTCCTGAGAACATTGCTGGGACCAGAAGATCCTTAGACAAGGACCAGGAAGACAGGAGAGGTCCCTAGTAGGAGACGTTCTGATGGTTACTCCCGAATGGTGTCAGCAGTGAGGGGAGCTGTGGTGGGGAATTCAGGTGAGGGCCCGCAGCAAATTCAGTTACAGCCGCTTTCCCCTTTCAAGCATGGTCCCTCAGCTGTAGGGACTCCCTCCACCACGGGACCTAACTAGTGATGGGCACCCTAACAGCAGCCAGCAGGCACAAGCCAAAGAGAGAAGCAGCTGACATGTGGTTCGGGATCAGACAGGACAGGAAAAGTACTTAGTCACCAGAATCTCGTGCCTGAAATGTGACAAGTTTTAAGTGGGCATATGACCGCCCCACTACAGACCCCATCCTCCCACCTGTCTGGTTTATGATTTGTAATGGTGAGAATCGAGTCAAAGGGATGTGTGACATAGATGAGGCCATGACAAAAATACACATCCCTTGCCCTTTTCCTTTCTCTGCTGACTGAGAGGTGTCCATGGGATCAGCCAACCTGAATTCAGAAATGGAAGTATTGTGAAGATGCCAGAGCCCCCCTCCTCCCAGCTCTGCAACACTGAGCTCTGTAAAATGAGAAAAATAAAAACATGTCTTGTTAAGGCCTCTGCATCTGGGGGTCTTTTGTTCAAGCAGCTTAACTTTTACCTTAAATATCTGATCTCAAACAAGCAGGGTCATTCCTCACTCAAATGAGACCTTCTCAACATGTCCATACCACCTTTATCCATTAAGTCCCTGACTCTAGGATGCAGAAATCACATATTAACAGGATTCAAGAGGTGTTACCTATGTTGTCCTAGCATCTGCTCCCCCTACTCACTTATCTCAGTTCCATTTGGGGAGCCCTCTGGTTGTAGGGAAGGGAACTGCATCCCCAGCTTTAAGTATGGATCAAGCGCTAGATTAAGCTATTCCATCCATCCCATCTCCTTAGGCATAGTGACTGGCGGACTTAAGACCCAAGCTGACCTAGTCAGAATGGGTCTTGAGACTTGCTTGCAATGCTAGAGAAAATACATCCTGCTGGATGTCAGACAAAAGGTAATATCAACTGTCAGCCACTTAAGAGCTCAGGAGACAAGATTTAGTGTTTGGTGACATCATTGGGTGGATGAGAATAAGGCCTTGCCTCCAGCCCACTTAAATATTTAGTTATGTGAAGATTTATGTAAAATTCTTTAGGGTTGCAACAAATAGTCAGACCTATCTTGCCAGTCTGCTAAATGGCCTTCCTTTCTCTGCTCCCACTGATCTTGCCTTTGTTCGTGCTGCTCCTTTTGCCTGTAGCACCCCTTCCTTTATCCCCCTGCCACTTGACTGGTTGATGCCTACTTACCATTTGAGACAGTTTAGACATCTGGGATTCCAATCCCAACTATGATCCGTCATTGGATCACATCACTAATCCTAAAGCAGCAGTTGTAAACTTCTGGCCAGCAGGCTGGATTTGGCCAACAAAGCTGCTATGATTTACATCAGGTTACAAAAATTAGAAAATCTCACATACAGATGCTGATGTGAGACGACATTGAGCCTACATTCCTGAACAGCAACCGCACAGGTGAAAAAAAATCTGGTTTTATTAGTTCATGTGTTTTAAGTGGCATAGAATAATGTCATACATCAAATTGGGTGAAAAAAACTAATATTAAAAAGATATTTTCCAGCTTCAGGCAGGACTTTTGCCTAACATTCATATATATGTCCCCTAGCATCCATGTAAGTGCCTCAAATGTTGTCCTCCACTAAACATGGATTCACGGGAGAGCAGGTATGGCAGGGAGAAAAACAGCCCCCCAAAATGTCCACATCCTAATCTCTGAAACCTGTTAGTATGTTACCTTACATGGCAAAAGGGATTTAGCAGGTGCAGTTAAGAAGCTTGAGATAGGACCCGGTGCTGTGCCTCATGCCTGTAATCCTAGCACTTTGGGAGACTGAGCCGGGCGGATCACCTGAGGTCACTAGTTCAAGACCAACCTGTCCAACATGGTGAAACCTCATCTCTACTAAAAATACAAAAATCAGTTGGACACAGCGGTGAATGCCTGTAATCCCAGCACTTCGGGAGGCTGAGGCGGGTGGATCACCTGAGGTCACTAGTTCAAGACCAGCCTGTCCAACATGGTGAAACCTCATCTCTACTAAAAATACAAAAATCGGCCGGGCGCGGTGGCTCAAGCCTGTAATCCCAGCACTTTGGGAGGCCGAGGCGGGTGGATCACGAGGTCAGGAGATCGAGACTATCCTGGCTAACATGGTGAAACCCCGTCTCTACTAAAAATACAAAAAACTAGGCCGGGTGCGGTGGCTCAAGCCTGTAATCCCAGCACTTTGGGAGGCCGAGACGGGCGGATCACGAGGTCGGGAGATCGAGACCATCCTGGCGAACACGGTGAAACCCCGTCTCTACTAAAAAATACAAAAAACTAGCCGGGCGAGGCGGCGGGCGCCTGTAGTCCCAGCTACTCGGGAGGCTGAGGCAGGAGAATGGCGTAAACCCGGGAGGCGGAGCTTGCAGTGAGCTGAGATCTGGCCACTGCACTCCAGCCCGGGCGACAGAGCCAGACTCCGTCTCAAAACAAAAAAAAAAAAAAATACAAAAAACTAGCCAGGCGCGGTGGCGGGCGCCTGTAGTCTCAGCTACTTGGGAGGCTGAGGCGGGAGAATGGCGTGAACCCGGGAGGCGGAGCTTGCAGTGAGCCGAGATCACGCCACTGCACTCCAGCCTGGGAGCACAGCGAGACTCCGTCTCAAAAAAAAAAAAAAAAAAAATCAGCTGGACACAGCGGTGAATGCCTGTAATCCCAGCTACTCAGGAGGCTAAGGCAGGAGAATCGCTTGAACCCAGGAGGTGGAGGTTGCAGGGAGCTGAGATCACACCACTGCACTCCAGCCTGAGCAACAGAGTGAGACTCTGCCAAAAAAAAAAAAAAAAAAAAAAATTTGAGGCCGGGCGCGGCTGTTCACACCTGTAATCCCAGCACTTTGGGAGGCTGACGCAGGCAGATCACCTGAGATCAGGAGTTTGAGACCAGTCTGACCAATATGATGAAACCCTGGCTCTACAAAAAATACAAAAATTAGCTGGGTGCAGTGGTGGGCACCTGTAATCCCAGCTACTCAGGAGACGGAGGCAGGAGAATGGCGTGAACCTGGAAAGCGGAGCTTGCAGTGAGCTGAGATCGCACCACTGCATTCCAGCCTGTGCAACAGAGCGAAACTTCGTCTCAAAAAAACACAAAAAAACAAAACAAAAAACCACAAGATGGGGTCCAAAGTTCAGAATCAGAGGAGATGTGACGAAGTTGATGCTGGAGTGACATGGACGTGAGCCAAAGAATCCAGAAAGTCTCTGGAAGCTGGAAAATGCAAGGAAAAAGATTCTTCCCTAGAGCTCCAGAAGGAAAATAGCCCTGCTGACACCTTTAGTCCCATAAGACCTATTTCTGACTTCCAGAACTATAAAGAACTGGTACTGTTCTAAACCACAAAGTTTGTGGTAGGTTGTTAAAGCAACAATATGAAATATGGATTTTGGTACCTCCAAGTGGGATGCTTCTCTAACAAATACCTAACAGTGTTGAAGTGGCTTTGGAATTGGGCACTGGGCAGAGGCTGGAGAATTCTGATGACAGAAAAAGCCTAGAATGCCTTAATTATTTGTAGAAGTATGGGTTAGCAACTCTGCTAGTGAGGACTCTGAAGGAAATGAAAAGCACAATAGAGGAAGTACGCGATGACTCACACCTGTAATCCCAGCACTTTGGGTGGCCGAGGTGGGAGGATGGTTTAAGCCCAGGAGTTCAAGACCAGCCTGGGCAACATAGGAAGACCCCATCTCTACAAAAAAAAAAAAATTATTTATTTATTTATTTATTTAATTTATTTATTTATTTTGAGACAGTCTCGCTCAGTTGCCCAGGCTGGAGTGCAGTGGTGCAATCTCAGCTCACTGCAAACTCGCCTCCCGGGTTCACGCCATTCTCCTGCCTGAGCCTCAAGAGTAGCTGGGACTGGCCGGGCGCGGTGGCTCAAGCCTGTAATCCCAGCACTTTGGGAGGCCGAGACGGGCGGATCACGAGGTCAGGAGATCAAGACCATCCTGGCTAACAGGGTGAAACCCCGTCTCTACTAAAAATACAAAAAACTAGCCGGGCGAGGTGGCGGGCGCCTGTAGTCCCAGCTACTCGGGAGGCTGAGGCAGGAGAATGGCGTAAACCCAGGAGGCGGAGCTTGCAGCGAGCTGAGATCTGGCCACTGCACTCCAGCCTGGGCAACAGAGCGAGACTCCGCCTCAAAAAAAAAAAAAAAAAGAGTAGCTGGGACTACAGGTGCCCGCCCCCACACCCAGCTAATTTTTTTGTATTTTTAGTAGAGACAGGGTTTCTCCGTGTTAGCCAGGATCTCCTGACCTCATGATCCACCCACCTCAGCCTCCCAAAGTGCTGTGATTACAGGCGTGAGCCACTGCACCCGGCTACAAAAAAAATTTAAAAGTTAGCCATACATGGTGGCTTGCCTGTGGTCCCAACTCCTCGGGAGGCTGAACTGGGAAGTTACTTGAGCACAGGTAGTCAAGGCTGCAGTGACCTGTGATTGCACCACTGCACTCCAGTCTGGGATAGAGAGACCCTGTCTAAAAAAAAGGAAAATGTAATAGAACATACAGTGTTAAAGAATATGTAAATCATCATAATGACTGTTAATAGAAATATGGACATTAACAATACTGCTGGGGGCCAGGCGCTGTGGCTCATACTTATAATCCCAGCACTTTGGGAAGCCGAGACAGGCAGATCACGAGGTCAGGAGTTCGAGCCCAGCCTGGCCAACATGGTGAAACCCCATCTCTACTAAAAATACAAAAATTAGCCGGGCGTGGTGACGGATGCCTGTAACCCCAGCTACTCGGGAGGCTGAGGCAGGAGAATCACTTGAACACAGGAGGCAGGGGTAGCAGTGAGCCGAGACTGCGCCATTGCACTCCAGCCTGGGCGACAAAGCAAGACTCCATCTCGAGGAAAAAAAAAAAAATTCCTGCTGGTGAGGGCTCAGAAGGAAGTGAGGAGCATGCTACTGGAAACAGGAGGAAAGGGAGTCCTCAAATAGTGGGAGAAACTGAGCTGAATTGTGTCCTACAGTTATGCGGAGAGCAGAACTTGTAAACAATGAACTTGGATATTTAGCTGGGGAGGTTTTCTGGTTTCGTCCTACTGCTTATATAAAATGCAAAAGAAAAGAGAGAAGTTGAGGGGAGAACTATTAAGCCAAAAGGAACCGGTACTTGATTTGGGAAATTCTCAGCCTTCCATATAGCAAAAGATGCTAAAATTAGGGGATTCACTGCAAAGAATGTGTGCTCTGGAGGAAAAGCCAAAGGTGCAGTTGTACCTTTTTCTAGTGCCTCAGAAGAGTCAAAAGATCAGAATATTCATTCATACTGCGGGCTCTTTGAAGAGACTAGGCAACTGACACAGCTATCTCAGCAGAAACCAGAAACAGATATGAGATTATCCCATCTGTCTGTAGAGAAGCCTCCTGTTTGTCTAATGGAATTAATTCCCACAACACACAAAGGAGGCTCACAAGGTTCTTGAGAGAATTTTGTACCAGCAGAAACACTGCCAGCTCGGACTATGAGAAAAAGGACAAAATGTAAGAAAAGGCTTAAGCCTGAGGATATCCTCAGGCGGAGCTGATGAGATGTACATGAGATATTACTCCACACCCCCCACCCCAGTTACCAAAGATTTTACAAAAGTATCAGTGGGCTGATACTTTGGGTAATTTGGAATAGAATACATGCATTTTATATGTGAAATGGATGTGAAACTTTGGGGGCCAGAAGCCAGACAGAACAGTACCCTCCCAAAGATGTAAATATTCTAATCCCCCAAACCTGTGTACATGCAAAAGGACCTTATAGATGTGACTAAATTATAACATCAATAGGAAACTAACAGTTGTTGATTCCTTGAAGCAAGAAAAAAAGTCTGAATGGATCCTGGAGCATTCTGTTTTTAGCAGAAAACAAGAATGTGACAATTTGAGCATAAAATAATAATTTGTAAATGACAATGAGTTTATAATTTTGCTAAATTAACAACTACTAGTCCTGGCTAACACAGTGAAACCCCGTCTCTACTAAAAATACAAAAATTAGCCAGGCGTGGTGGCAGCCACCTAGCCACCTGTAATCCCAGCTACTCGGGAGGCTGAGGCAGGAGAATGGTGTGAACCCGGGAGGCAGAGCATGAAGTGAGTCAAGATCACACCACTGCACTCCAGCCTAGGCAACAGAGCAAGACTCCGTCTCAAAAACAAAAACAAAAACAAACAACTATATGGGCCAGGCGTGGTGGCTCATTCCTGTAATCCCAGCACTTGGGGAGGCCAAGGTGGGTGGATCACCTGAGGTTAGGAGTTCGAGACCAGCCTGGCCAACATGGTGAAACTCCATCTCTACTAAAAGTACAAAAATTAGCCGGGCTTGGTGGCAGGTACCTGTAATCCCAGCTACTCAGGAGGCTGAGGTGGGATAATCACTTGAACCTGGGAGGCAGAGGTTGCAGTGAGCCGAGATCGCACCATTGAACTGCAGCCTGGGTGACAAGAGCAAGACGACTCCGTCTACCAAAAAAAATAAAAATAAAAATTAAAAAAAAAAAAAAAAAAAGGCCTGAACACCCCCTATGGCCTAATGTTAAAAAATAATATTCTAATAGCCAGTTAGCTATAGTCAGATGCCACCAATTAAATAGAGGGTCTAACATTGGAGCCAATGAGTCATAATGATACATGGTAGGCAGAGATCAGAGATTTTTTTTTTTTTTTTTGAGACGGAGTCTCACTCTGTAGCCCAGGCTGGAGTGCAGTGGTGCGATCTTGGCTCACTGCAAGCTCCGCCTCCCGGGTTCCGGCTTCACACCATTCTCCTGCCTCAGCCTCCCGAGTAGCTGGGACTACAGGTGCCCGCCACCATGCTCGGCCAATTTTTTGTATTTTTAGTAGAGACAGGGTTTCACCGTGTTAGCCAGGATGGTCTCCATCTCCTGACCTCGTGATCTGCCCGCGTTGGCCTCCCAAAGTGCTGGGATTACAGGCGTGAGCCACTGCGCCCGGCCAGACCAGAGATTTTACGAACACTTTGTTTCTGGGAAAAAGGGCTCGTAGGTTTAAAATGTGTTGGAAAGAGATCAAGACATCCATCACGTAGTAATGTACTAAGGAAAACTGTTATGAAAAGGGATTCAGCCCCACTTCTAGCAGCTCAAGTTTGAAATACCTTTGGGCAACGAGCTTCTGTGTCCCAAACTAGGGTCCTAGCAGCCAAACAACCAGAAACTACCGCCACGATGATCTGAGATAGCATTCTACCCAGCACTCTGGGAGCTGAGGCAGGAGGACTGCTTGAGCCCTGGAGTTTGAGACCAGCCTGGGCAACAGAGCAAGACTCTGCCTCGAAAATAAATAAAAAAAAAAATATATATATATATATAATAGGTGGGCCAGGCAAGGTGGCTCATGCCTGTAATCCTAGCACTTTGGGAGGCCAAGTCGGGCGGATCACCTGAGGTCAGGAGTTCAAGATCAGCCTGGCCAACATGGTGAAACCTTGTCTCTACTAAAAATATAAGAATTAGCCAGACGTGCTGGCAGGCACCTGTAATCCCAGCTACTCAGGAGCCTGAGATAGAAGAATCGCTTGAACCCGGGAGGCGGAGGTTGCAGTGAGCCGAGATCGCGCCATTGCACTCCAGCCTGGGCAACAAGAGTGAAACTCCATCTCAAAAAAAATAAAATTAAATTAAATTAAAAAGTAGGCTAGGCGCGGTGACTCACGCCTGTAATCCCAGCACTTTGGGAGGCCGAAGCAGATGGATCACCTGAGGTCAGGATTTCAAGACCAGCCTGGCCAACACAGTGAAACCCTACCTCCACTGAAAATACAAAAATTAGGCCGGGCGCGGTGGCTCACGCCTGTAATCCCAGCACTTTGGGAGGCCGAGGCGGGCGGATCACAAGGTCAGGAGATCGAGACCACGGTGAAACCCCGTCTCTACTAAAAATACAAAAAATTAGCCGGGCGCGGTGGCAGGCGCCTGTAGTCCCAGCTACTCAGGAGGCTGAGGCAGGAGAATGGCGTGAACCCAGAAGGCGGAGCTTGCAGTGAGCCGAGATCGCGCCACTGCCTGGGCGACAGCGCGAGACTCTGTCTCAAAAAAAAAAAAAAAAAAGAAAAAGAAAATACAAAAATTAGCCGGGCGTGGTGGCACACACCTGTTAATCCCAGCTACTTGGGAGGCTGAGGTGGGAGAATCACTTGAACCCAGGAGGCGGAGGTTGCAGTGAGCCGAGATACCACCAACTGCATTCCACCCGGGGCAAGTGAGCAAGATTCCATCTCAAAAAAAAAAAAAAAAAATTAGCCAGGCTTGGTGGTGGGCACCTGTAATCCCAGCTACTGGGGAGGCTGAGGCAGGAGAATCACTTGAACCCAAGAGGCAGAGCTTGTAGTAAGCTGAGATCGTGCCATTGCACTCCAGCTTGGGCAACAGAGCAAGACTCTGTCTCAAAAAAAAAAAATTAAAAAAAGGAAAAAATACATAAAATAAAGCATTTTCTCTTCAGCCCAATAAGTATTAACACCAAGGTATAAAAATGTAATCTAAAATGGAAATCTTTAGGAAGATGTCTCATTGAAAAACCACAAAGGTATAAGAAAAACTTTACTTATAAGATACATAACCTCTGTATTTGCAGGATGTTTCTATTTCAAAATTTCAAAGCCAAATTAAATTTCTAGTCACTTTAAATTGTAAACGAATTTGGAATCAAGACGCCCCTCAAAAAATCTTTGTTTTGTTTTGTTTTTGAGACAGAGTCTCACTCTTAGTCCAGGAAGGAGTACAGTGGCACAATCTCGGCTCACTGCAACCTCCACCTCCCAGGTTCAAGAGATTCTCCTACCTCAGCCTCTGGAGTAGCTGGGACTGCATCACCACATCAGGGGTTTTGTTGTTGTTTTTGTTTTTGTTTTGAGATGGAGTTTTGCTTTTGTTGCCCAGGCTGGAGTGCAATGGCACGATCTTGGCTCACCACAACCTCCGCCTCCTGGGTTCAAGTGATGCTCCTGCCTCAGCCTCCGAAGTAGCTGGGATTACAGGAATGTGCAACCACACCAGGCTAATTTTGTATTTTTCGTAGAGACAGGGTTTCTCCATGTTGGTTAGGCTGGCCTCGAACTCCCGACCTCAGGTGATCCACCCACCTTGGCCTCCCCAAGTGTTGGGATTACAGGTGTGAGCCACCGCGCCTGGCCATGTCAGGCTCATTTTTATATTTTTAGTAGAGACAGGATTTCACCACGTTTTGCAGGCTGGTCTGGAAATCCTGACCTCAAGTGATACAACTGCCTGGCCTTCCCAAAGTGCTGGGATTACAGGCGTAATCCCAGCACTGTGCCTGGCCATCCCTCAAAATTTTAAATGCCCACTCACAAAACTGATTTTCAAAGTATTGATCTGGTTTTTAAAATAATGCGCTAGGTCGGATGTGGTGGCTCACGCTTATAGTCCCAGTACTTTGGGAGGCCGAGGGGAGTGGATTGCTTGAAGCCTGGCGTTCGAGACCAGTCTGGCTAACATGGCAAAACCCTATCTCTACTAAAAATATAAATATTAGCCGGGTGTGGTGGCACACGCCTATAATCCCAGCTACTTGGGAGGCTGAGGCAGGGGAATCACTTGAACCTGGGAGGTGGAGGTTGCAGTGAGCTGAGACCGGGCTACTGCACTCCAGCCTGGAAGACAGAGTGAGACCCTGTCTCAAAAATAAATACAAATTAAGTACTAAACAAAGTTTAAAGTAATAGACTGCTCCCTTTACCCATCTATCTACAGTTAAGGGGAGCCTCTTATAGGGACATACACATAGCTTCTTCCCCAGTTCCTGACGCCACCATCCCCTCTATTTCCTAGCTGAGCAACTTCAGTCATCTCTAACACAATCAGCCTGCTCCCAAAGGACCTTGAGTTAGAGGCCATATGTTTAAACATGTCCCTGAATTAAACCAGGCCTATTTCTATTTTGCCAAATACGCTGAGGTACTCCTCTCATGTGGCACGAGAAACGCAAAGAACCTGGTGGCACTACAGGAAGAGTTTCAATAAAAATAATAGTAGAAAAAACTAAGTCAAACTACCATATGACCCAGCAATTCCACTACTGGGTATATGGCCAAAAGAAAGGAAATCAATGTCGAAAAGTTATCTGTAGCCCCATGTTTACTGTAGCACTGTTAACAATAGCCGATATACACATCAACCTAAGTGCCCATCAGTAGATGAACGGCTAAAGAAAAATGTGTAGGCCAGGCACGGTGGCTTACGCCTGTAATTCCAGCACTTCGGGAGGCCGAGGCGAGCAGATCACGAGGTCAGGAGATGGAGACCATCCTGGCTAACACGGTGAAACCCCATCTCTACTAAAAATACAAAAAATTGGCCGGGCGTGGTGGCCGGCACCTGTAATCCCAGCTACTGGGGAGGCTGAGGCAGGAGAATGGCATGAACCCAGGAGGCGGAGCTTACAGTGAGCCCAGATCACACCACTGCACTCCAGCCTGGACGACAGGGCGAGACTCTGTCTCAAAAAAAAAATGTGGTATATGTACACAATGGAGTATTATTCAGCCACTAAAAAGAATGAAAATCTATCATGTACAGCAACATGGATGGAACTAGAGGCCATTAAGTGAAATAAGCCAAGCAGAAAAAGACAAATATCACAAGTCACTCATGGAACTAAAAAGAGGATCTCATAAAGATACAGTAGACTGAGGCTGGGAAAGGTAGGAAAGGAAGATGAAGAGAAACTGATAAATGGGCACAAATGTAGTTTGATAGACTAAAACATAGTGTTAGATTACAATTATCTACCATACATTAGAAACTACCTAAAGGAGACAAGTTTTCTTTTTTGTTTTGTTTTTTGTTTTTGAGATGGAGTCTCACTCTGTCGTTCAGGCTGGAGTGCAGTGCACTGCAACCTCTGCCTCCCAGGTTCAAGTGATTCTCCTGCCTCAGCCTCCTAGGTAGCTGGGATTATAGGCGCATGCCACCACATCTGGCTAATTTTTGTATTTTTAGTGGAGGCAGGGTTTCTCTATGTTGGTCAGGCCAGTCTCAAACGCTTGACCTCAGATGATCCGCCCGCCTTGGCCTCCCAAAGTGTTGGGATTATAGGCGTGAGCCAAAGCGCCCAGCTTTTTTTCTTTTTTTGAGACGGAGTCTCACTCTGTCACCCAGGCTGGAGTGCAGTTGTACGATCTTGAATCACTGCAAGCTCCGCCTCCCAGGTTCACGCCGTTCTCTTGCCTCAGCCTCCCGAGTAACTGGGACTACAGGCGCCTGCCACCATGCCCAGCTAATTTTTTGTATTTTTAGTAGAGATGGGATTTCACCGTGTTAGCCAGGATGGTTTCGATTTCCTGACCTCGTGATCCGCCCGCTTCGGCTTCCCAAAGTGCTGGGATTACAGTCATGAGCCACCGTGCCCGGCCAAGTGCCCAGCTTTTTCTTGACAGGAATCTGTCACCCACGCTGGAGTCAACGGCACGATCTCAGCTCACTGCAACCGCTGCCTCCCAGGTTCAAGCAATTCTCCTGCCTCAGCCTCCCAAGCAGCTGGGACTACAGGTATGCACCACCACACCTGGCTAATTTTTGGATCTTTAGCAGAGACAGGGTTTCACATTGTTGGCCAGGCTGGTCTCGAACTCCTGATCTCAGGGTATCCACCTGCCTCGGCCTGTAATCCCAGCTACTAGGGGGGCTGAGGCAGGAGGATAGCGTGAACCTGGGAGGCGTAGGTTGCCGTGAGCAGAGATTGTGCCACTGCACTCCAGCCTGGGAAACGGGCGAGACTCTGTCAAAAAAAAAAAAAGGAAGGGAGGGAGGGAGGGAAGGATGGACGAACAGACAGAAGGACAGTAAGGAAAAAAGAAAAGAAAAGAAAGAGCGCACATTAATTCCTGGGAGTCTTCTCCCCTGGGCTTGCATTTTAAAGGATTTAGAATTCTTCCATTAAAAGTTCCTCATAACTGAAGTCATCCAGGATATCTATCATCCATGGCTCTCAAACCGTAAAAACCACTTAGTACAAGATTAATGAGGAAGTTCATGATGAATGGACAAAACTAAAATCACTGAACACACTGATCATGCTTATGATCACCAAAACTAAAACCTGACATTTTGCACCTCTTGATATGATGCAACAGGAAGCATACTGCATCTCCTATGATATATTCTTGTCTAAAACAAAGAAAAAGAGGTCGGGTGCAGTGGCTCACACCTGTAATCCTAGCACTCTGGGAGGCCAAAGCAGGCGGATCACTTTTAGTCCAGGGTTCGAGACCAGTCTGGCCAACATAGGGAAACCCCAACTCTACTAAAAATACAAAAGTTAGGTATATTGCTTGAACCCGGGAGGTGGAGGTTGCAGTGAGCCAAGATCGTGCTCCCACAGCACTCTAGCCTTGGCAACAGAGCGAGATTCCTATGCAAAAAAATTAAAAAATAGCCTGCCATGGTGGCAAGGCACCTGTAATCCCAGCCACTTGGGAGGCTGAGGCGGAAGAATCACTTGGGAATCAGAGGTTGTAATGAGCCGAAATAGAGCCACTGCACTCCGACCTGGGCAACAGGGCAAGACTCTGTCTCAAAAAAAAAAAAAAAAAAAAAAGAACCTATATATATATATATATATATATATGTATGTTTGTATATATGTAAAATCAACCTTCTGATTCTACCACTTTACAAAAACCACGGGGGTTAAAAATCATGTGAAACAATGTCACAATGATATAATCAGCCAAATATAGGTCATAGGATCAACCTCAGGTTTTCTTCAGTAAAGACAGGAAAACTGTTAGAGACTTAAGACACTTAAGAGACATTACGAAATACATGTATAGAGAGCATTTGGATCCAGATTCGAAGAAACAAATTAGAAAAATTATTTTCATCAAGTGAAGAAAATTAGACACAGACTAAGTTATGCATGCTACTAAAGAATTACATTAGGCTGGACACAGTAGCTCTTGAGTATAATTCCAGCACTTTCGGAGGTCAAGGTAGCAGGATCATTTTAGGCCAGTAGTTTGAGAGCAACCCAGGCAACTTAGCAAGACCTCATCTCTCTTTTTTTTTTTGGAGGCAGAGTCTCTCGCTATCCCCCAGGCTAGAGTGCAGTGGTGCGATCTCGACTCACTGCAACCTCCACCTCCCGGGTTCAAGTGATTCTTCTGCCTCAGCCTCCTGAGTAGCTGGGATTACAGGTGGCTGCCACCACGCCCCACTAATTTTTGTATTTTCAGTAGAGATGGGGTTTCGCCCTGTTGGCCAGACTGGTGCTGAACTCCTGACCTCAGGAGATCTATCCGCCTCCGCCTCCCAAAGTGCTGGGATTACAAGCGTGAGCCATGGTGCCAGGCTGCAAGACCTCATCTCTACAAAAAATTAAAAAATTAGCCGGGCTTGGGTGTCCCAGCTAGGCGGCTGAAGTGGGAGGATCCCTTGAGCCCAGGAGTTGAAGGTTACAGGGAGCTATGGTTCAGTCACTGCACTCCAGCCTGGATGCTCATAGCCAAGACTGTCCAAAAAAAAAAAAAAGGCAAAAACTTTAGGCTGAACCCAATAATTTAGCCTCTAGACCAGGAAACAGAGATAAAGAGAAACAAGTTAAATGATACCTTAAGGAAACCAGTAAATAGAGGACATTCAAAAAAACTGTTGTAGCCTCCTAACACTTAAGTTAGGAGAGTAAGGCAAACTAAAGAAACCAATTAACCTGGCCAGGCACAGGGGCTCACGCCTGTAATCCCAGCACTTTGGGGGGCTGAAGTGGGCGGATCACTTGAGTCACGAGTTAGAGACCAGCCTGGCCAACAGGGTAAAACCTGTCTCTACTAAAAAAATTAGCTGGGCTTGGTGGCGGGCACCTGTAATCTCACCTTCTCAGGAGGCTGAGGCACGAGAATTGCTTGAACCAGGGAGGTGGAGGTTGCAGTGGGCAGAGATCATGCCACTGAGCTCCAGCCTGGGCAACAGAGCAAGACTCCTTCTTAAAATAAGAAAAAGAAACACATTAACCTAATGCAACTCATAAACACTGACTGGATCCTGGTTTGGAAAGAGTAGCTACATAACACTTTTTAGACACTATTATGCTATTTGAATATAGTATATCAGACACTAGGGAATGTTTAGATGCATTAAGTATGATAATGGTATTGTGGTAACAATAACATCTTATGCATGATAAAGGGAAGTGTCATGTCTATAACTTATTTTCAGACTATTGTTAAATCTAGAGGGAGAGAACACATAGGTGTTCATTGCAGATTTTTTTTTTTGAGATGGAGTCTGTTCCCCAGAATGGAGTGCAATGGTGCCAATCTTGGCTCACTGCAACCTCTGCCTCCCTGTTCGAGGTACTCTCCTGCCTCAGCCTCCTGAGTAGCTGAGAATCAAGGCACATGACACCACACTCAGCTAATTTTTGTATTTTCAGAAGAGACGGGGTTTCCCCATGTTGGCCAGGCTGGTCTCGAACTCCTGACCTCATGATCCACCCATCCTGGCTTCCCAAAGTGCTGGAATAACAGGTGTAAGCCACCACGCCCAGCATGACTCCTTTTAATTAGCTGGATTTCTCTGTAAAATACATATCTTCAGGCGTTGTATTTGCTTTCCAGTCATCAAGGTCAACGCAAATAAATTTTTATCTTACAAAGGAACACTTTGTGGTCTCCTGTGAATAGGTCCTTAATTATGTGTTTCAAAAGGTCTCAAAAGGCAACAAATTCAGCACAAGGAATGAGTGCATTAAGCAAAGGGAGTTCTAAATTTTAACCAACCCACTTCACTTTTTCCCTTCCCAACACACAAAGATGTGATTAACACATGAGAAATTACTATTAACACTAAGTTGACCTAAAGAGCCATAACAACATATCCCATTTACTATGTTTTAGGTTTTCCTACATGAGGCCCAGAATTTGGGGGGAAATAACTCCATGTGCACACCAGCCCCCAAACCTCATTTAACAGTGATGCCTTCGAAAATGTCTTTCCCCCAAACCTCATTTAACAGTGATGCCTTCGAAAATGTCTTCCCCCCAAACCTCATTTAACAGTGATGCCTTCGAAAACAATTTTCCTTATGCTGTTTCATACATGTGGTAGAAAATAAAATTGCCAAGATATTTATTAACATGTGAGACATACAATTTGCTCAGTAAAAATAGCACATGAAAAAATATAAGCTTATATTCATAAAGAAATGAGTATGTTATTACCTTTTTCTTGCTTGCTCTGGACTATTAATTTGACATGGTTGGAACGTGCACAGCACAGTTGAGACACCACCATTTTAACACTGAATCGCTATACCATGAACTGACAGAACCTTGCGTGAAGGATGAAAAACTCATACCTCAAGTGAAGAATCACAAAGCAGCATGGAAGGGGAAAATGAACTAATGGGCATGGGGAGTGAGGTTCCAGGCTCTAACTGTACATCCTTAAGTAAATTAAATTTAACTCATCTATAAAGTGAGTTAAAACAGATGAGTTTTAAGGTCCATCTCAACTCTAAATAAGATACTAGCAAAAACAAGGAATCCACCACTTCAGATCCTTATGAAACCCAGGAAAGGGTGGGGCACATTGGCTCATCTGAGGTCAACAGTTGGAAACCAGCCTGACCAACAAGGTGAAACCCCGTCTCTACTAAAAATACAAAAATTAGCTGGGTGTGGTGGCAGACACCTGTAGTCCCAGCTACTTGGGAGGCTGAGGCAGGAGAACTAATTGAAGTGGGGGGCAGGGGCAGGGGCGGGGGCGGCGGCTGCAGTGAGCTGAGATCGTACCATTGCACTCTAGCCTGGGCAACAGAGCGAGATTGTGTCTCAAAAAACACAAAACGCTAAAACAGCAATGGTATTAAAACTGTTCAGAATGGGACGGACACGGTGGCTCACGCCTGTAATACTAGCACTTTGGGAGGGGGAGGCAGGTGGATCACCTGAGGTCAGGAGTTTGAGACCAGCCCGACCAACATGGTGAAACCCCGTCTCAACTAAAAATACAAAAAATTAGCAGAGCGTGGTGGCAGGTGCCTGTAATCCCAGCTACTCAGGAGGCTGAGGCAGGAGAATTGCTTGAACCCGGGAGGTGGAGGTTGCAGTGAGCCGAGATTCCATCACTGCACTCCAGCCTGGGCAACAGAGCAAGACTCCATCTCCAAAATAAAACAAAACCACCACCACCAAAAAACTTGTTCAGACTGAACACAGAACTCAAGGGCATTATTATAATGCATTACAAAGAGAATTTTCTATAGCTTTGCACAAGTATCTAAATCCTATACATCCTTTTAACAGCAATTTTCATTATTGAAGACATGACTTAAGTACAAAAAGAAAAGTCCAAACTGTCAGCTTTCAGTCCTCCACATTCCCCTCTTTAATATGGTATTTTGCACTATATACATTAATGAAAATTTGAAACAAAAAAGAACTTTACTCAAACTCCCCTTCCTCCTCCAGCTTTATTGGAATAGTTTAAAATTACATTTCTATTTTCTAGGACTTCAGTTGCTCTTTCCATCTGACTTTTAAAAACTGATTACAGCAAATGAAACACAGTTGTCTAAGTGATATAGTATACAAAAATAACATCTTGATTTCTGTGAAAATGCATTTCTCTGCAATTCCTGAATAGCTCCAAATTATGCTAACTCTGAGCATTGATGTTTACTCTGGGTTTTAGATTTAGTCTTTGAAAAAAATGTGTTCTAAACCTTTGCCATCACCATCTATGTGTCCAACATCAACACTGTGATGAAGTTGTTCCTGTTTAGGCTTTTATTCCGATTTCTCTCGAACAGCCATTAACACGCATGTTTATCTTTTTGTTTACTCCCACTCAACTGTATGTTCTATGTAGGGCCTGATACAGATGTTACTTGATGTTATTTAATAGCTACTGAGGTCAGACAATCCAAGGCCATCATTATACTAAAATTAAAGTTATTTATGGAAGTTCATAGACACTTCCAGAATTGGTTTTACCTCCTACATGGGAACATGTTCAACAAACCCAGGACGGGCTTACTGGTCTGACTCAACTCTTCCCATTCATCAATCCCTATTCACCAGTGGCACGGAAAGGGGGTTCTTTAACAAAGCATTATACATAACACCTCTACCAAACTAAACATAAACTTTTTTTTGTAGTTAAATGCAGAAAGTCGGTTTTTTCCACCCCTTTCCTCCTTTTACACGGCAAGTAAAGCTCACTGGCCTGGGAGTTGCCTCTATCTGCCAACCTTTGGCCAGTGAAGAGGATTCAGAGAAAATAATACAACCATCAATCAGAAAAAGGAGGGGCGACAAAGGAAAATAATTAGGCTGTAGCCTCAATTGTGCATTCCCGTGCAAGGTGCCCTGACTCGCCACAGCGGTAACAGTTGACTTCACTTGTCTTGCTGCAGTTGATGGCTACATGACCAGTTTCACCACACCTAAAAAAGAAATTAAAATACTTTTCACAATGGGCCTCAGAACAAAACTGTCTACCAAAGCAACAGTCACGATGCCGAACAAAACGCCTGATCCTTGTCTTCATGCAATTAATCCCTAAGGTTTCACAGATATGTACACAACATTTATCAAATTATATACTTTACATGTCACAAACAGGCAAAGATTTCTGGTTACATGATAAAAGATTTATGTGTATTAATTATAGAGCTTTCTATGAAGTCTCTGGAAGTTTCAAACCGTAACACTCTTTTTTTTTTTTTTTTTTGAGACGGAGTCTCGCTCTGTAGCCCAGGCTGGAGTGCAGTGGCCAGATCTCAGCTCACTGCAAGCTCCGCCTCCCAGGTTCACGCCATTCTCCTGCCTCAGCCTCCTGAGTAGCTGGGACTACAGGCGCCCGCCACCTCGCCCGGCTAGTTTTTTGTATTTTTTTAGTGGAGACGGGGTTTCACCGTGTTAGCCAGGATGGTCTCGATCTCCCGACCTCGTGATCCGCCCGTCTCGGCCTCCCAAAGTGCTGGGATTACAGGCTTGAGCCACCGCGCCCGGCTCAAACTGTAACACTCTTATTTTTACGTATTAAAAAAATCCAGTTGTTAGGCCGGGCATGGTGTCTCAAGTCTGTAATCCCAGCACTTTGGGAGGCCGAGACGGGCGGATCACGGGGTCAGGAGATCAAGACCACCCTGGCTAACACGGTGAAACCCCGTCTCTACTAAAAAATACAAAAAACTAGCCAGGCGAGGTGGTGGGCGCCTGTAGTCCCAGCTACTCTGGAGGCCTAGGCGGGAAAATGGCGTAAACCCGGGAGGCGGAGCTTGCAGTGAGCTGAGATCCGGTCACTGCACTCCAGCCCGGGGGACAGAGCGAAACTCTGTCTCAAAAAAAAAAAAAAAAAAATCCAGTTGTTTAAACTGTCCTTGTACCATAAGCCACAGGATATCAGGGCAGAATACAGAATTATATACAGACAGACTGCCAGTTACGTATGGTGAAAATTGGTCGTATCTGGTCACAGCTAACTTTCACTGAATTTATTAAGGCCCTTCCATTTATAGCTAATTCATTTCTGGAAGAATCTCTGCAATGAGTTTTCTTCTAACAACATTCTGACACCTTACCTATAGCACTTCACTTTGGTGCAGTCTTTTTGAATGTGTCCGAATTCTCCACAAGAATAGCACTTCTGCTCATCTGCATGGTCGCAGTCACGAGCCAGATGGCCTGGTTTGCCACAGTTGTAGCAGCATTGCTCTCGCTCTCTCTTGGGCTCCTTGCAGTCCTTGGCAATGTGGCCACCTCTACCGCAGTTATAGCAGGCTTCAACAATAAGGAAAAGAAACAGACCAAGACTATAAAACCTTTACAAAGTGTTATGTTTTAAATTATACAATATAAAACCTCAAAGGTGGAAATGCTATACGCAGTTGCATGTGCTCACCTCTCCAAACTCTAGAGGGGGATAAAAAGGAAGTGTTAAATACTTACCATCCTCCTGAAGATCACAATCCTTGGCAAGATGACCAGACTCACCACAGCGGTAACAGATGTCTGGAAGAGATGAGGAAACAAACTGGAAACCTGTTTTGAGCAAAAACAAAGAGAATTTGGCTAGTCAGACCAGTCTTGATACTAACAAATACTGAAGTACTTCAAATTTTTCTATTCGACAAAATACCTCTATCCGAGGTAAAACCACCTCTGCCACGGCTTCTCATTCCACGACCACGGCCTCCACCAGTAGGACATTCCCGGGCCCAGTGGCCAGATCGTCCACACTTGAAGCACTCATTGCTGCTCATGGCTGCAGTCAGATCTTTGAAATATTAAAAGTAACAACATTAAACCACTGAAAGTTCTTTTAACTTTTATTCTCCGTTAAATGTATTTTTGGAAAACTATTCTGGGGGAGAAAGCTAGCTAATGTATCAGTTAAAAAAATAGCTGGGTGCAGAGGCTCACGCCTGTAATCCCAGCACTTTGGGAGGCCAAGGTGGGTGGATCACGAGATCGAGACCATCTTGGCTAACATGGTGAAACCCCATCTCTACTAAAAATCCAAAAAGTAGCCAGGTAAGGTGGCGGGCGCCTGTAATCCCAGCTACTTTGGGAGGCTGACGCAGGAGAATGGAGTGAACCCGGGAGGCGGAGCTTCCAGTGAGCTGAGATGGTGCCACAGGATTCCAGCCTGGGCAACAGAGTGAGACTCCGTCTCAAAAAAATAATCATACAACTACATGCTTATTATAGACCTATTACAATATACACGTTAATAGTTATTGATGGAAGTGATGGAATTTACAGGGTTAGGGTCAGTGAAAATCCATTATGAGAACAAATAATTGGTAGTGGCCAGGCGCAGTGGCTCACACCTGTAATCCTAGCACTTTGGGAGGCCGAGGCAGGTGGATCATCTGAGGTCAGGAGTTTGACACCAGCCTGGCCAACATGGCGAAATTCCGTCTCTATTAAAAATACAAAAAATAGCCGGGCATGGTGGCATGCGCCTGTAATCCCAGCTACTCAGGAGGCTGAGGCAGAAGAATCACTTGAACCTGAGAGGTGGAGGTTGCAGTGAGCAGAGATCACGTCACTGCACTCCAGTCTAGGGGACAAAGTAAGACATACACACACACTCACGCACACAGAAAATGGATTCTCAGAGTGAGGAGTCAGTGAAGGAAAATACTCTCTTAACCTTAGCACCTGATATAGTACCTAGTTATACTGCAGCACTTGCCTGGTGACTGAGATATTCCTTAGAACAGGTATGTTAAAACAAATGCAAGATACAAATTTTATCTCTAGATGGTACAACTACAGTAGGCCCTCCATATCCATGGGTTCTGCATCCATGGATTCAACCAACCTGGGAATAAAAATATTCAGTGGAAAAAAAAGTTGCATCTGTATTGAACATGCAGACTTTTCTTGCCATTATTCCCTAAACAATATGCTAACAACTACTTATTCAGCATTTACATTGTGTTAGGTATTATAAGTAATGTAGAGATGATTTTAAAGTATATAAAAAGATGTGCAAAGGTTCTAATGCAAGTAGTACACTACTTTATATCAGGGACTTGAACATAGGAGGATTTTGGTATCTGAGGGAGTTCGTGGAACCACTTCTCCACAGATACCAAGAGACGACTGTATAATAAAAACACTAGGAAAATGACAAGTTACACCAAAGCGCTAATAATGGCACATACAGCACTGGGAAAATTTGTGTTTTGTTTTCTTTTTATTCTCCCCTTTCCAAATGTTTCTGTAATTTTACATTTTAAACAATGCAACTTAGAATTTCATAATAAACTCCTTTAATTGGGTATCATTTTAAAATAAAAATAAAACTCCCACTAAAGCAAATGGATTTTGTACTTCTTATGTAATAATCTAAAAATAAATTGAGGCTATTCTTAAAATAGAATGAAATGGAATAGAATGGAATGAAAACAATGTAACTATATTTTCACACTTCCATATCTCAATATTTTTACTCTGAATTCCATTGTCAAACAATGGCACACAAAGTCGTATTTTAAATATCCTCTCAAACCTAAGCACAGGCATCATCATCTAGAAAAACGTATTTCCAACTGAGTAAAACTGACTGGATAATGGAATTAGCTAACCCAACCACAGCACCAAAGACCCAAAAGGCAGTCAGAAAAATGGCAAGGTTCTCCACTTTCAGTAACTAACTTTTTACTAACTCTTGCCACTTGCCTACGAACGTATTACCAAAAAAAATTATTTGGCTATGAGCTATTGGTGCTTTCAGATGCACAAAACATATTTCTAGTCAGAAGAAACCAGACAGTGAAGGAGATTAAAAACAGATTTTCACAGAATTTCAAACAGTATCTGCTTTGTAATCATTCTTTCTTAACTATACTAGTATCAAGCATCCTAAATTATGTAAAGTATTTGCCGATTTCCACCAAAGGGAAAATTCAGGATTAAAAAAAAAAAAAAAAAAATGAATGGCAGCCTGGGTGCAGTGGCTCACATCTGTAATCCCAGCGCTTTGGGAGGCCAAGGAAGACAGATCACCTGAGGTTGGGAGTTCGAGATCAGCCTGGCCAACATGGTGAAACCTCGTCTCTACTAAACATGCAAAATTAGCCAGGCTTGGTGGCGCATGCCTATAATCCCAGCTACTCGGGAGGCTGAGGCAGGAGAATTGCTTGAACCCAGGAGGTAGAGGTGGCAGTGAGCCGAGATCACACAATTGCACTCCAACCTGGGCTACAAGAGCGAAATTCTGTCTCAAAAAAAAAAAAAAAAAAAAAAAAAAAAGGCATATAAAATAGTGTATCTTCTCCAGTTGAGCTCATTTAACTATTGCTCTCAAGGAATTATTTACACATAAATGATTACTTTTAAAGTATAATCCAGACAATCTGCAAGGCCTGAATATTTTATAATTTGATATTTAAACAAGATACATCTTGTTTAAAATACAAAACCAGGCTGGGCGCGGTGGCTCACGCCTGTACTCCCAGCACTTTGGGAGGCCAAGACAGGTGGATCATGAGGTCAGGAGATGGAGACCATCCTGGCTAACACGGTGAAACTCCGTCTCTACTAAAAATACAAAAAAAAAAAAAAAAAATTAGCCAAGCGTGGTGGCTGGCGCCTGTAGTCCCAGTTACTCAGGAGGCTGAGGCAGGAGAATGGCGTGAACCTGGGAGGCGGAGCTTGCAGTCAGCTGAGATTGCGCCACTGCACTCCAGTCTGGGCAAGACTCTGTCTCAAACAAAACAAAACAAAACAAAACAAGGCTGGGCACAGTGGCTCACACCTGTAATCCCAGCACTTTGGATGCCAAGGCAAGAGGATCACCTGAGGTCAAGAGTTTGAGATCAGTCTGAACAACACAGTAAAACTCCATCTCTACTAAAAATACAAAATTAGGCCAGACACGGTGGCTCACGCTTGTAAGCCCAGCACTTTGGGAGGCAGGTGGATCATGAGGTCAGGAGATCAAGACCATCCTGGCCAACATGGTGAAACCCCAACTCTACTAAAATAAAAAAATTAGCCGGGTGTGGCAGTGCGCACCTGTAGTCCGAGCTACTTGAGAGAAGCTGAGGCAGGAGAATCGCCTGAATCTGGGAGGCGGAGGTTGCAGTGAGCTGAGATCGGGCCACTGCACTCCAGCCTGGGCGACAGACCGAGACTCCGTCTCAAAAAACAAAAATGTTCTGTAAAAAAGATACGCACCTCAGTGGCAAAGGCAGAACTTTGCACACTAGAACAGAAGTTTTACATGTTTTGCCTTTTTTTTTTTTTTTTTTTTGTGATGGAGTCTCGCTCTGTCACCAGGCTAGAATATGGTGGCACAATCTTGGCTCACTGCAACCTTAACCTCCCGGGTTCAAGCAATTCCCCTGCCTCAGCCTCCACATAGCTGGGACTACAGGCGTGCACCACTATGCCCGGCTAATTTTTTGTATTTTAGTAGAGACAAGTTTCACCATGTTGGCCAGGATGGTCTCGACCTCCTGACCTCGTGATCTGCCTGCCTTGGTCTCCCGAAGTGCTGGGATTACAGGCGTGAGCCACCGCGCCCAGCCTGTTTTGCCGCTTTTAGTCACACACAATTTTACTAGAGTAAATTAATGCTAATAAAGAAAACAAAAACAAAAACAAAACACTAAGCCTTAAAAGGGAAGAAAAACATTAATAGCCTTCAAACATCATCAATATGACATGCTTTTTAAAGAGGTCTTTCAGTGTCCTTAGGTACTATGTACGCAATCTGTCCTCTCCTCCCTTTGGCCAACCCTATCAGAGTGAATCAGGTGGTCTACAGTTTCACTGGTAACTGGTCCCTTGCGATAGGCTTGTCTCTTTAACAACATTATTAAACTAACTGCTTTCCACAATGTTTTAGACTCACACTACTTATATTAGGCAGCAGGTCCCGATCCTAGCACTCATCTCATATGAGTGTATTTAGTTAAAGGTCTTTACAGAATTCCATGATATTCCTTAGGAAAACTAAGGTAAGGTAAGACAGCTGAGAATCATGGCTCCATGAGTCTGTCTCATTGCCTATGACTGCTCCTGGCTGGATTCTCACTGCACTGTCCTGGTCTCCCCTGCTCCTTTTCCACCTGTCACAACTTTTTCCAACCTTCGTGGGCCAACTCAAATGCCAACTCTATAAAAGAATCTGACTACATCTCCCAGCCTGGAACTATCCTTCCTATTAAGTCCCAGGACACTCTGTTAATATCTGTCTAATGGCAGTACCACATTGCCTTGTATCATATTCCTTGAAGGTAGAGACCAAGTAATTAACCTTTGAATCATCGAACATCCCATACAGTTATCCTTTTAGTAGCCATCATGTAACTCAGTATTTTAATTAATTTTTTTTGGGGGGGGGCAGGGGTCTTTAGTAATTTGGTGAATGAAACTACTGACCCAATCCAATCTAATCAAGTACTAACAACAAAGCATCTAAATTACTGCTATCAGTCACCAGAGTTACTGCACCATTAATTTAAAGTAATGATGTATTCTCAATTTTGTATTCACTAAGGACTGACTACAGTCACTCTCTGAAACTCTCAGCTTTCTGAAACCATAGGTAAGATTCTGCCCAAATGAATTTAGGATCCACAACTTTCAGCTTCTGACAGGGATCAGGGCCAACCACTCAAAGGACATTTCCAATGTAACTTTTTTACAAATCCAGTAACAGAAGTATCTTCTACTTGTAATTGTTATTTTTGGGATTCCAGTCTATAATAAAGCAAAGACTAGAAAATATCAAAGGAAGAAAACTGCTGAATCATAAAACCATGAAAATTAGATTTTTTTCAGATTATCTAACACCATCCCCACGTGTGGCTAGGAAATTTACACCCAAGACAACTAAAAAAGCCAGCAGCCAGACCAGAACCTCTAATTTGTCATCCAGGTTCTATTAGTCCAAGAATTCATAATCAATTAGACTTCAGTACTATTTTATGCAATGCTACAAAACATACATACTAACTTCAATAAAAAATAAAATGTTTTTCACTTTTGTCAGGCAGCCGGAAAACACTTATTTTCTTCCTTTTGCTAAAAACCACTAATATAAGGGACCAGTTACTAAAGGTTCCTTGGGTTTGTTTTCTCTGGAAAAAAGTTTTCATGAAACCTGATATATGTATACTGCACTGATGTAGCCTGCCTGACACCGTAAGAGATTTTGGAACCACACTCAACCTGGGTTAATCACTTAACCCAGTTTAACTACTTGCTGTGTTACCTCAAAGACATCTGACTACCCATCTCTGTCTTACTTGTAAAAGGGAAATAATAAAACTGATGTGTGGGCCGGGCGCGGTGGCTCAAGCCTGTAATCCCAGCACTTTGGGAGGCCGAGACGGGCGGATCACGAGGTCAGGAGATGGAGACCATCCTGGCTAACACGGTGAAACCCCGTCTCTACTAAAAATACAAAAAAACTAGCCGGGCGAGGTGGCGGGCGCCTGTAGTCCCAGCTACTCGGGAGGCTGAGGCAGGAGAATGGCGTGAACACGGGAGGCGGAGCTTGCAGTGAGCTGAGATCTGGCCACTGTACTCCAGCCTGGGCGGCAGAGCAAGACTCCGTCTCAAAAAAAAAAAACTGATGTGTGGTAAGAATTGTTACACAGTACCTTGTGCTTAATATATATTCAATTTAATAACCAAAGTTTTTGTCTTCTAGGTACATATTCTTTCCACTTTTGCCAATTACCTTAGACTGCTTACAGACAGTAGACAGAACTCAGTCCAATGTCTATTACATAGCAGGTTTAGAGTGAGACTAACTGCTTCTACTTGTTTCCCATCTTACAGTCTATTTCCTGAATGGAATGGAAAAGAGATTAAGAGGAGAAAAACTGGTGATTTCCAAATCAGTTCACATTTTCAACTACCAGACATCAAGATATTTGTCCTAAGTTTCAATTTTTGTGTATCAAATTTTTATGATACAAACCACTTTAAAGGGTGGCAGGAGCACAGGGCATGCCAGGCAAGAGAAGAAATGACTAAGACAGTCAACAGAAGGTCTGGACCAGGCCGGGTGGCCCATGCCTGTAATCCCAGCATCTTGGGAGGCCGAGGCAGATGGATCACCTGAGGTCAGGAGTTTGAGACCAGCTGGCCAACATGGTGAAACCCTGTCTCTACTAAAAATACAAAAATTAGCTGGACGTGGTGGCGTGTGCCTGTAATCCCAGCTATTCAGGAGGCTGACGCACAAGAATTGTTTGAACCCAGGAGGCAAAGTTTGCAATGAGCCCAGATCGCACCACTGCACTCCAGCCTGGGTGAGAGTGAGATTCCGTCTCAAAAAAAAAAAAGGTCTGACAAGACTGACGATTCACTGAGGAGCCATGTATGCTAAACTAAGAGGGGTAACTATTTTTAAAATTTTGAACTTATCTTGGAATTAAAGAAACCACAAATGGTTACTAAATTTGTCTTCCTTAACGTAATTTTACCATACTATTAAGAACAAATCTAGTAAACTACTAAAATCTAATAGTATGTGGTCAAGACTAACAATCAGGGTTCTAATAAATAGAATGATCATAACTCGGTCCTACAAAATACATTTAAAATAAAGTAGCAACAGGAAAGTTGGAGATAAAAATGACACTAGCAAAGAAGGGTATGATTCTGGCTATCTTTATTACTTTATATGGTTTTCCTAACACTGCTGTACACATTCACATTTGTATATATCCTTACTTTTTGCAAGCTCAGGGTTATCCCTGACTCATTCACGTTGTTCACTTAATTCCATTTAGACCATATTGGAGCTTTTGCCCTCTGAATGTATATATGCATTATTATGCTCCATTAAGTCAGTTTGGTGTTTCAACATGGTAGTAAAACACTTCAGACTTTTTTTTTTTTTTTTTTGAGACACAGTCTCACTCTGTTGCCCACGCTGGAGTGCAGTGGCGTGATCTCGGCTCATTGCAAGCTCCGCCTCCCAGGTTCACTCCAATCTCCTGCCTCAGCTTCCCCAGTAGCTGGGACTATAGGTGCCCGCCACCACGCCTGGCTACTTTTTTTTTTTTTTTTTGTATTTTTAGTACAGACAGGGTTTCACCGTGTTAGCCAGGATGGTCTCGATCTCCTGACCTCATGATCCACCTGCCTCGGCCTCCCAAAGTGCTGGGATTACAGGCGTGAGCCACCGCACCCCACAGGGCAAGGGTTGCAGTGAGCTGAGATACCACCACAACAAAAGCAAAACTCTGCCTAAAAAAAAAAGCAATGAAAGGAAGCAATATACATTCTGTATTACCCGCATTCTAGCCAGAATAATGGAAAACAGAATACTTACCCGGGAGTAATTCTATATTTTTATCCCGGTTCCTGCATTTACTGCCTGACCTTGGTTAATTACATCCATTTCTGCCTGCCCCGAATTCTTGAAGGGTTTTAATTAATAGCTGGGTATCTATGAGTCAGGCATTAGTAAACATATCTATAATCTTACAACCTTACAAGTTATGTATTCTTGCTCCATTTTAATGACAAACTAAAGATCTGACATTGGCTGGGTGCAATGCCTCATGCCTGTCATCCCAGCACTTTGGGAGGCCGAGGTGGGCGGATCACAAGGTCAAGAGATATAAGACTATCCTGGCTAACACGGTGAAACCCCATCTCTACTAAAAATACAAAAAATTAGCTGGGCATGGTGGCAGGCATCTGCAGCCCCAGCTACTCAGGAGGCTGAGACAGGAGAATGGTGTGAACTCAGGAGGCGGAGGTTTCCTGGGCGACAGTGCGAGACTCCATCTCAAAAAGATAAAAAATAAGAAAATCTGACACCAAGTGACTTACCCAAAGCCACACAGCTAGAAAGTACTACAATCAGGATTTCAAGAGTCTCGCTCTAAATCCTCTGCAAAGGCTTTGGTTAAGAGTTGAGGCCGGGCACAGTGGCTCATGCCTGTAATCCCAGCACTCTGGGAGGCCAAGGCGAGAAGATCACTTGAGGTCGGCAGCCTAGCCAAAATGGTGAAACCCTGTCTCCACTAAAAATACAAAAATTAGCTGGCCATCGTGGTGCCTGCCTATAATCTCAGCTATTCAGGAGAGTGAGGCAAGAGAATCACTTGAACCCAGGAGGTGGAGGTTGCAGTGAGCTGAGATCATGCCATTTGCACTCCAGTGTGGATGACGGAGCGAGACTCCATCTCCAAAAAACAAAAACAAAAAAAACCTAAAAACACAAAAATTAGCCGGGCATGGTGGCACGTGCCTATGGTCCCAGCTACTCAGGAGGCTGAGGCAGGAGAATGGCTTGAACCCAGGAGGCAGAGCTTGCAGTGAGCTGAGATCCTGCCATTGTACTCCAGCCTGGGTGACAGAGCAAGACTCCATCTCAAGAAAAAAAAAAAAAATAAGTGGTAAAGTACACAAAAATGCTATGGTAATATATGACAAAAATGCTATTGTGTAATATTTTTAAAGTAGGGAATTATACCAATTCACTCCTTTCTTCAAAATATTACATAAAAGTATTACTACTATATATCTAGTAACTTAAAAAAAGCCACACATTTGAATTGTAATGCTGTATTCATTCTGTATTTCTCTTTAGATAAAAATCAAAGTAAAACTAGAACTGATAGCTTTAAAAAAAATCTACAGTCATAATTACTTTGAATTCATTCACACAGGTTTCTTGAATCTTAAGACAGGTATTTTCTTTAACTTCATGGCAGAATTTAGGAGTCTCACCAAACACACAAACACTGGCAACTTGATTCACTAGTTAACACCTCATTTGTATTTACAGGTGATCACTGTAGCACTCATATTCCTAATTAACAAAATCCTTCTAATTACAACTTGAAATTTGGTGGCCTCAAGTTCTCACCTTATTATCCCAGTAGTTTTAAACATGAAAATGCTGCATAGCTTACTGCAATCACTTAATAGCATTCCCTTGCTGCAGCAGCATCTGACACTGCCAGAACAGGAGTTCTATTAAGTGAGAAAGAGCGTTCTCCACGCAGCAGGTCAGGATGCCTTGGCATCATTCTTCTCGCTCTCTACTTACTGTCAAGAGGCTAGGAAGAGAAAAAAAGAACTTTTTTTTTTTTTTTTTTAATTTTTCATTCCTGCAAGGAAAAAAAAGCAAAACCTCTCTGTGGTCAAATCTTCAGCCAATAGAAAAATCATTCCAATTAGTCCAATGGTGGTGTCATTGCTTTTAGGCACCAGTTTGGTACTATCCCATATACATGCCACATATTTTTATTGAACTTTAAAAGACAAGTAGAATTATCGACCAGGCACGGTGGCTCAGGCCTTGTAATCCCAGCACTTTGGGAGGCCAAGGCGGGTGGATTACCTGAGGTCAGGAGATGGAGACCAGCCTGGCCAACATGGTGAAACCCCATCTCTACCAAAAAAATATATATATATACAAAAATTAGCCGGGCATGGTGGCATACGCCTGTAATCCCAGCTACTCGGGAGGCTGAGGCAGGAGAATTGCTTAAGCCCGGGAGACGGAGGTTGCAGTGAGCCAAGATTGTGCCACTGCACTCCAGCCAGGCCAACAGAGAAAGACTCTCAAAAGAGACAAGTAGAATTGTTACAAATCATATAACAAAACACATTTATACTTTAAAAAAAACATCTCCCTGCCTGTTCCAGATGTTCAAATGCCAGTTTAAGAAAAACCCGGCCGGGTACGGTGGCTCACGCCTGTAATCTTAGCACTTTGGGAGGCCGAGGGAGGCGGATCACAAGGTCAGAAGTTCAAGACCAGCCTGGCCAACATGGTGAAACCCCGTCTCTACTAAAAATACAAAACTTAGCTGCGTGGTGGTGGGCGCCTGTAATCCCAGCTACTGGGGAGGCTAAGGCAAGAGAATCGCTTGAATTTGCGAGGTGGAGGCTGCAGTGAGCTGAGATCAGGCCACTGCACTCCAGCCTGGGTGACAGTGTGAGACTCCATCTCAAAAAAAAAAAAAAAAAGAAAAAGAAAAAAAGAAAAACCCTGGTCTTCCACTGATTTGGTTCAAAATATTTTACAGACTGCATCATCTGTTTGAAATACATTACCTTTACTGTTAACAATATGAAAAAGTGGACCTTTAGTTCCTCAGAAAAACTGTTACTTTTTTAAAGGAAAACTGTTATCAAGAGATGAAATCTGAAAAACTTAAGTCTTTAATTCTACCCTTGGGAATGTAATAAATTATTCCTTTTATATTCCAATACACAAAGAGCTCTTGTAGACAAAAATCAGGCTGCTCAAACTAAAAACAGCATGTACCTAGGATCCTGGCAGTTTACAGGTGTTTGATTATCCTTAACCAGAGTAACTCATTAGAAGCATTTAAAACTATTTAGGAGGGGGGAGAGGGAAGCCCAGGAGATAAGAGCTACATTTCATATCTTTTTGAAACCCTCAAAGCTCTACACTCGTTATATTGCTTGAGCAAACAACATAAAATTGCTAATTTAAATTCGAATGGAAATAGTAACTGGTTACCTTTCACTCCAAAATTGGGTCAAACAATAGGAAAGGGGGAAAAAATCTACTTTTAAAATTTTAATTTAAAAGCAAGATGGGGATATTCATTAGACCTCCTTCACTTTGAAAAAGACAAAAAACGAATTCAGTTTTGGTTTCTCTTACCTCTTCTGAGTCCTTCTGAATAATGCCTGAAACACACTAGCTGAAAACACAGACGATTACTGAGCAATGTTCTCTTTTCACAAGACCCCCAAGACCAGAAGCAGTTACTTCCTTTGGAAGTGCCCTGTGGCTGAGGCCATGTGGTTAACATGTGGGAACAAGCACAAGCCTTACCCATAATAAAATCAACACCTAAACCCAAATGTGGACCATTATGCCATTCTAAAATAGGTTCTCACGATATGGAAAAATCTAGATGGAGGGGGCTAGTTGAATTTCGTGTCTCGTTTGTAATTACATCTGTTTCATTAATCCAAGAAATGATGCAGACTACCGCCCGCTGCTGTGGTTTTGGAGCTTTGACAAATTCGTGTTTTTTCTGGTAATGGCGCTTTTAAAGGATCCCAGCAACTTAAATCGTGTTGACTCAGGGAAAGTGAGCCCCATCAGCCTCTTTTCGAATGGTAATATAACACAAGCAACTTAGTATTTAAATGATAAAAATTCAAGAACCGGTAAACTATCAACTACGGGGAGTATAAACACTAAAGGCTCCCAAGTCTTCCAGCAGTGTCTCGCCACCCCCAACACAAGGGCTCCTTCAAGAATCCTTTTTTTTTTTTTAAAGACGGAGTCTCGCTCTGTTGCCCAGGCTGTAGTGGCGCGATTTCGGCTCACCACAACCTCCGCCTCCCGGGTTCACGCGATTTTCCTGTCTCAGCCTCCCGAGTAGCTGGGATTACAGAAGCCCGCCACCATGCCCGGCTAATTTTTGTGTTTTTAGTAGAGACAGAGTTTCACCATGTTGACCAGGCTGGTCTCGAACTCCTGACCTCGTGATCCGCCCGCCTCGGCCTCCCAAAGCGAGGGGATTACAGGCATGAGCCACCGCGCCCGGCCTAAGAACCCTTTTCTAAGGCCCCCAAAACCCTTGGCACATGGCCCGCCAGGCGCACGACCCCAGCACATGGCCGGCACGACTATACCCACCCCATCCCCCCTTCGTCGGAGCCTTTCCCCACCACACGGACTCCTTCCAGTGAGTTCCCGCCAAATCCACTCTCGACCCCTCATTCCGCGACCCTCGAAGCGTCAGGGCCTCGGCCCCAAGGGCGCACGGGCGGGCCTCCTCTGCCCTAAGCCTGCGGCCTGGGGTGCGGCCCTGGCGCCGAGAGACCCGCATGCTCGGCGACCCAGCTTTTCAGGACGAAGAAAGGACAAGAGTGTCGTCCGACAGCGGTGCGCCAGAAACCCGGGTCCGAGGCGGCGGCGGCAGCACCCGGGCTTCCCGCCTGACGCAGCAGCGGCGCAGGCCAAAGTGCGGCCGCCATCGCCGCCTCGCCGCTCCCTACCCTCTCTGTCCGCCACAGACCCGGCCCGCACTGCGGCTCCCTCAGCGCCGGCCCCCTCCCCCAGCCCTCACCTTCCGCGTCGGAGCGGACCCGCAGCGGCGGAGACTCGGACGCGGGCCTGGGGAAGACGGCTCGCAAGGTAGAGGCTGTTTATTTTGAGGGTCCTTGCCTGCGCCACACGCGGGTCTGCACACGGCCCCACATACGCCGCTGCGCACGGCTCTCCTCCGCCTCGCCCACGCGGCCAATCAGCGCGCGGGGTTCAGTAGTCCAATCAGTGTCGCCCGTGGGAGGGCCGCCCATCCAGAGCGCGGGGCGGGGCGGGGCGAGTGCTTCTGCGCGCCGCGGCCTTACACGCTGTGCCCCGGGCGCGGCCTTTTCCCGTCGGGATCCTGGTCCCGATGCTTCTCGGGCGGTTCCCAGCTGGGTCCGGGCCCGGCCGGACTGGGTGGAAATCTGGCTGACCTTGGTGGTCTGTCTTGTCAGCTGGAGCAAAGGGATGCCAGGGGACGGGTCTCGGTGCAGTGACTGCGATTAGCTTGGGGCCGCAGAAAGTTTCTCCCCCTTCTCGGGCTCCTGCCAGGCCCTTGGCTTTCAGAGCCAGGCCCGATTTCCAGATAACATTTAAGTTTGCAGAAAAGGGGATGCCAGGTCACGGTCGTCACGGCTGTGGGATGTAGGCTGAGATTTGTATTGATTTTGTGAGCCGGGGAAGGCCTTGCTCCTTTCTCCGCCAGGACTGATGTATCTTCCCAAGATGAAAGTGCCTTGTAAGGGCGAGGGGCCTTCCTGGGAAGGTCATGAGCATGGAAGGGAGTGGGACCCAGAGTGTGACGTTTAGCACGTTTGTGAGTGACATCCCCCTGGAGGGCCAGGAGAACCTTTTGACCTGGTCTATCATATTCAGGAATAGACTTCAGTTTAGATACGGTATTTTCTCCAAAAGAGATTTGTGTATATAGCCCTAGATATTCTTGTCAAGATTAAACCCAATTTAAATTGTTAACTGTAAACTATAATATTTTAGAATTTTGTGTCTCATCCTAGAATGGCTTTATTCGAAACCAAAAAAAAGGGAAGAGTCCCAAGTTTAATCTCAGAGAAACCTCCAAGTTCAATACTATGATTTCTTTTTCTTTTTCTTTTTTTTTTTTTTTTTAAGAGTGGGGTCTTGCTCTGTCGCTGGCATTACAGGCATGGGCCACCACTCCCTAATCCCAGTGCTATGATTTTTGAAATCATGTTCGTGAGAAGGCAGAGCACATGTGCTGAGAATCAGGCATTAAACCTGGGTTCAAATCATTAGTGCTTAATCATCGTAAAGCAGGTGATTGTGTTCAACATAGCAATTATCAGAGAATGAATGCATAACTTTAAAGACCAATGACATTTTAAACTTTTTTTTTTTTTTTTTTTTTGAGAACGGAGGCTCGCTCCGTCGCCCAGGCAGGAGTGTAATGGCACGATCTCGGCTCACTGCCACTTCCACCTCCCGGATTCAAGCGATTCTCCTGCCTCAGCCTCCCGAGTAGCTGGGATTACAGGCATGCGCCACCACGCCCAGCTACTTTTGTATTTTTAGTAGAAGCGGAGTTTCTCCATGTTGGTCAGGCTGGTCTCAAACTCCCGACCTCAGGTGATCCACCCACCCAAAGTGGTGGTCAGCCTCCCTAACTGCTGGGATTACAGGCATGAGCCAATGCGCCTGGCTGAACTTTTTAAATTTATCTATTACTATTTTTTGAGACAGAGTCTCCCTATGTCTCCCAGGCTGGAGTGCGATCTCAGCTCATTGCAACCTCCACCTCCCATGTTCGACCAATTCTGCCTCAGCCTCCTGAGTAGCTGCAATTACAGGCGCCCTCCACCACGCCTGGCTAATTTTTGTATTTTTAGTAGAGATGGGGTTTCACCATGTTGGCCAGGATGGTCTTGAACTCCTGGCCTCAAGCAGTACTAGGCCAAAGTGAAAGGATTACAGGTGTGAGCTACCGCACCCAGCCTTAAACATTTTTTTAATTAAAGCAACCTAAGGTAAAAATTTTTTAACCAAATTTAACCAAATCCCAATCAGATTGAATACATGCCTAGCAGCTTATGTGTTGTGCTAAAACACAATATATTATCTGCCAATAAAAAACAGTATTTTGTATTTATGTAGTTTTATTACCAAGAGGCTTACTCAGCTTTATAGATGTCCCCTCTGTAATCTGATTAACCTTCATAGTATCTTGAGGTAATGTGTAGTGTAGCAATCAGACACTTAGGTAGTGACTTCCTGAGCTCTAACAATGAGTCAATATAATGCAAGAGGCTGTGTATGAAGTCCAACCTGGGTGTGTCCACACCACACCAGGAGGACAAGTTAAAATTACCATAGGACCAAAAATTAGTATTTTCTGACTTATTTTTGTTTACCATTCCAACCATGGTACTCTATAAAATGTTTGCTCTTCATTATAGACCCATGAATGGAATATTCCTTTTTTTTTTTTTGAGACGGAGTCTCACTCTGTCGCCCAGGCTGGAGTGCAGTGGCCGGATCTCAGCTCACTGCAAGCTCTGCCTCCCGGGTTCACGCCATTCTCCGGCCTCAGCCTCCCGAGTAGCTGGGACTACAGGCGCCCGCCACCTCGCCCGGCTAGGTTTTTTTGTATTTCTTAATAGAGACGGGGTTTCACCGTGTTAGCCAGGATGGTCTCGATCTCCTGACCTCGTGATCCGCCCGTCTCGGCCTCCCAAAGTGCTGGGATTACAGGCTTGAGCCACCGCGCCCGGCCTGAATGGAATATTCCTAATATTTAAAACAAAAATTTTAACAGCTATAGAAAATGAAAGTAAGTGTGAGACAGAGATACTGGACATAATGTTCTATAGGTTTTAAAAGACTTAAGTAGAAGAAATGGAAACATAATGTCTTTACTTCTTGGCAGTGGAGTAGTAACAGCTAATGGCTCTTTCTACCTGGCATGCAGCTTCCTGTAATGACTATTATTAATAGAGCCAGGCTGATCGTTAGGCACCATGACTATCTCCAGAAAAGGTGTATGGTGGAATTTAACTACAATGGCTTGTATTGCCTGGATATGCCCTTTGGTACACCTATTTTACTAGAGATGTTTGAAAATAGGAAAAAGCTCACTCAAAAGATAAGCTGCCAGTGGGACTTGAAGAGGCTCCCATTACATTCCTCTTCCCTGGAGATGTTTTATTCCCCTCCTCTCCTCCAGTGTTCAGTCTCATACTCAGCATTGCAAGGGTTACAAAGGTGACTAGTTAAGACAGAGTTTGCCCTTGAAGAACTTGCAGGATAACAAGGGCCATAAGAAAGTATTAAGTGTCGGCCAGGTTCGGTGGCTCACGCCTGTAATCCAGCACTTTGGGAGGCCGAGGCGGACGGATCACGAGGTCAGCAGATCAAGACCATCCTGGCTAACACAGTGAAATCCCGTCTCTACTAAAAATACAAAAAATTAGCCGGTCGTGGTGGCGGGCACCCATAGTCCCAGCTACTCGAGCGGTTGAGGCAGGAGAATCACTTGAACCCGAGAGGCAGAGCTTGAAGTGAGCCGAGATTGCGCCACTGCACTCCAGCCTGGGCAACAGAGTGAGACTCAGTCTCCAAAAAAGAAAAGAGAAAAGAAAAAAAAACCAAAAAACTTCCCAGCACTTTGGGAGGTGGAGGTAGGTGGATCACCTGAGGTCTACTAATAACACAAGAATTAGCCGAGTGTGGTGGTGGGCACCTGTAATCCCAGCTACTCAAGAAGCTGAGGCAGGAGAATTGCTTGCACCTGGGAGGTGGAGGTTGCAGTGAGCTGAAATTGGGCCACTGCACTTCAGCCTGCGTGAAAGAGGGAGACGCCATCTCAAAAAAAAAAGAAAAAAGTCTGGGCGCAGTGTCTCATCACGCCTGTAATCCCAGCACTTTGGGAGGCCAAGGCGGGTGGATCACGAGGTTAAGGAGATCGAGACCATCCTGGCTAACATGGTGAAACCCCATCTCTACTAAAAATACAAAAAACTAGCCTTAAGTGTCCTGAGAGAAGACCAGCTAAAATGCTATGATTCAGCATCATTCCTAAAATGGGTACCAGTTGAGCAGCAATACCTGGCAACTCTTAATTTCTGCTTAAATGCCCAACTGCTTAGTACATGCTCTTAAATTGAGGGGATAGGTGATATCATATAAACCCATGTCTTGTCCCTGCCAGCAAGGAAATGGTGCTCTGTGACTTTACTTGGAAAGTATGTAACTAAGACTGAGGAGAATAAATTGGTGTTTTCACCTCTCATATTTGCTTCTGTTTTTTTTTTTTTTTTTTTTTTTTTTTTTATTACACAG
>NC_037669.1:48886509-48890644 GCF_003255815.1 Theropithecus gelada
GCAGTGGCCGGATCTCAGCTCACTGCAAGCTCCGCCTCCCGGGTTCCCGCCATTCTCCTGCCTCAGCCTCCCGAGTAGCTGGGACTACAGGCGCCCACAACTGCGCCCGGCTAATTTTTTGTATTTTTAGTAGAGACGAGGTTTCACCGTGGTCTCGATCTCCTGACCTTGTGATCCGCCCGCCTCGGCCTCCCAAAGTGCTGGGATTACAGGCGTGAGCCACCGCGCCCGGCTTCATATTTGCTTCTGAAGCAGAAAGTTTACTAAGCTAAATCCTGAACTAGGAATTAGTAATACTAGTAATAGCTAATTGTTAATATAGATACAGCTCTTATAACAGTTTCTGGCATAATTACTATTCAAATATTATTTCTTATTCTTATTTATTGGGTGCTTGCTATATGCCAGGCAATGTTTTTAACCTCTTTAAGAGTTTTCACAAACACCCTAGAAGTACTTGTATTATCCCCATGAGGAAACAGGTACAGAGAATTTAAGTAATCTGCTCAAGGTCAGAAAGTGAACAAATGACAGGTCAAGCTTCAAACACAGCCCATGTGCTTGAACAGTGCTACTGGCCTCCCAGTAGTTACTGAGGCCTACTCCTATAAAATTCCACTGACTCTCTAAAGTGATGGTGTAGGGAATGCTAACTGATGATAAAGAAAGTATGAAACACTGACCAATCATTTAGTGAGCATTTTATAAGTTAGTTGGCTTCCTCCTCTGTGACCTTAAATTGAAACTCTCTACTGCAAACTAACTGGTTAGAGAAAAATTGTATTTGCAAATAGTTTTAAAAGTTTCAAAGTAGGCCAGGCACGATGGCTCATGCCTGTAATCTCAGTACTTTGGGAGGCTGAGGCGGGTGGATCACAAGGTCAGGAGATCAAGACCATCCTGGCTAACAAGGTGAAACCCTGACTCTACTAATAATACAAAAAATGACCCTCGTGGTGGCGGGTGCCTGTAGTCCCAGCTACTCGGGAGGCTGAGGCAGGAGAATGGCGTGAACCCGGGAGGCAGAGCTTGCAGTGAGCCGAGATGGCGCCACTGCACTCCAACCTGGGCTACAGAGCGAGACTCCATCTCAAAAGAAAAAAAAAGTTTCAAAGTAAAAGTTTCAAAGTAAAACCACCCATTCTTTTTCTTTTTCTTTGTATAAAGGAAAGGAATAAAGAAGGACTACTCCATAAGCAGAGCAGCCTCTTTTTTTCCTTAAAAGAAAAATAGCTGGCCAGGTGCAGTGGCTCACGCCTGTAATTCCAACACTTTGAGAGGCTGCGGCAGGTAGATTGCTTGAGCTCAGGAGTTTGAGACCAGCCTGGGTAACATAGTGAAACCCTGCCTCTACCAAAAATACAGAAAATTAGCCAGACGTGGTGGCGCCTGCCTGTAGTCCCAGCTACTCAGGAAGCTGAGGTGGGAGAATCACCTGAGCCCAGGGTGGAGGTTAAAGTGAGCCGAGATAGCACCACTGAGCTCCAAACTGGGTGACAGAGTGAGATCCCATCTCAAAAAAAGAAAGAAAAAAGAAAGAAAAGAAAAAAAAGAAAAGAAGCTGCATTAATTTTTTTAAAAAAGTAATTTTATATCAAGTATCTACATTTAATTTAATTAAACTTGGAACTAAGTAATAGATACCAAAATAATGGAGTTTTTTGGTATGGTTAATTAATTAATTTATGTATTTATTTATGTCTTGCTCTGTTATCCAGGCTGGAGTGCACTGGTGCAACCTCGGCTCACTACAACCTCTGCTGCCTGCTCAAGTGATTCTCCTGCCTTAGCCTCCGGAGTAGCTGGGATTACAGGCACCCACCACCATGCCTGGCTAACTTTTTTATTTTTATTTTTTGAGACGAGGTCTCACATTGTTGCCTGGGCTGGAGTGCAATGGTGCAATCTTGGCTCACTGCAACCTCCACCTCCCGGGTATATATGTGTGTGTGTGTGTGTGTGTGTGTGTGTATATATGTATATATATATATATATATATTTTTTTTTTTTTTTGAAATGGAGTCTCACTCTGTCGCCAGGCTGGAGTGCAGTGGTGCCATTTCGACTCACTGCAACCTCTGACTGCCGGGTTCAAGCCGTTCTCCTGCCTCAGCCTCCCTCCCGAGTAGCTGGGATTACAGGCATGTGCCACCACGCCCACCTAATTTTTGTATTTTTAGTAGAGACAGGGTTTCACCACGTATTGTTTTTTGTATTTTTAGTAGAGACGAGGTTTCACTATGTTGGCCAGGCTGGTCTCAAACTCCTGACCTCAGGTGGTCCGCCCACCTCGGCCTCCCAAAGTGCTGGGATTACAGGTGTGAGCCACCACACCCAGCCATAATTTTTGTATTTTTAGTAAAGACAGGGTTTCACCATGTTAGCCAGGCTGGTCTTAAACTCCTGAACTCAAGTGGTCCATCCTCCTCCACCTTCCAAAGTGCTGGGATTATAGGCATAAGCCACCGTGCCCAGCCTCATTTAACTCTTAACAAAAGCCTCTGTGGCCTGGCACCAGTGGCTCACACCTGTAATCACAGCACTTTGGGAGGCCAAAACGGGTGGATCATGAGGTCAGGAGTTCAAGACCAACCTAACCAACATGGTGAAACCTGTCGCTACTAAAAATACAAAAAAATTAGCTGGGTGTGGTGGCACACACTTGCAGTCCCAGCTACTCGGGAGGCCGAGACAGGAGAATCATTTGAACCTGGGAGGCAGAGGTTGCAGTGAGCCAAGATCACGCCACTGCTCTTTAGCCTGGGTGACAGAGCGAGACTGTCTCAAAAAAAAAAAAAAAAAAAAAAAAAATGAACCAGGCATGGTAGCGCACGCCTGTAATCCCAGCTACTTGGGAGGCTGAGGCAGGAGAATTGCTTGAACCCACGAGGTGGAGTTCGCAGCGAGGCGAGATCGTGCCATTGCATTCCAGCCTGGGCAACAGAGCAAGACTCCGTTTCAAGAAAAAAACAAACAAACAAACAAAAACCAAAACCTCTGCAAAGGGTTTAGAGTCAGACTCTTGAAATCCTGATTCTAGTACTTTCTAGCTATGTGTCTAGAGTTCGAGACTAGCCTGGCCAACATGGTGAAACCCCATCTCTATTAAAAATAAAAAAATTAGCCAGCTGTGGCCGGCGCCTGTAATCCCAGCTACTCAGAAGGCTAAGGCAGGAGAATCAGAGCGGGAGGTTGCAGTGAGCTAAGATCGCTCCATTGCACTCCAGCCTGGGAGACAAGAACGAGACTCCGTCTCAAAAATAATAATAATAATAATAACAAATTTGTAAAGATTAAATTGAAAAGGAACTACTATATAAATTGGTGAATTAGAATCTAACATCCAGAAAAGTATTTAGTCTAATCTTAGATATTTAGCCTAATCTATTCATTTTAAATGAGAAAAGGAGACCTAAAGAGTTGCACAGAGTTCCTACAAATTCCAAAAAGAGCAGATGTTTTGAACATGATCTAAACTAGGGTGCCAGCCACATCTCATAAGGGGCTTAATGCCTGATTAATGCAATTAATTGCAGTGATGATAAGAAAAGAGGAGCCCAGGTTTTATATTACCCATTTGTTCATTGAGTCTCTAGCCCCTTCGGAAATTAACACAAATGGCCATTCTAGTTTATAAATTAGTCACTCGTGAGTTTGGTAAATAAATACCTCAGTAGTTTTCAATCTTGAGAAATGTGCTCAGACCTCAATTTATGAAATATTAACTTAGACTCTAAATTTTTATACTATAAAAATATCTTTCAATTATTAATTGTAACTACAAAAGAAAACATTTGTGTTTATACTTGGCCAAAGAATGGCTTTTATGTAATTAAAATATTGCAGATATAGGCTGGGTGCGGTGACTCACGCCTGTAATCCCAGCAGCTTGGGAGGCCGAGGCGGGTGGATCACGAGGTCAGGAGATCGAGACCATCCTGGCTAACACGGTGAAACCCCATCTCTAATAAAAATACAAAAAATTAGGCCGGGCGCGGTGGCTCAAGCCTGTAATCCCAGCACTTTGGGAGGCCGAGGCGGGTGGATCACGAGGTCAGGAGATCGAGACTATCCTGGCTAACATGGTGAAACCCCGTCTCTACTAAAAATACAAAAAACTAGCCGGGCGTGGTGG